>NC_057814.1:243540509-243544263 GCF_018294505.1 Triticum aestivum
GCGGGCGGCGGAGGGTCGTCGGGGAGAGAGTACGAGAGAAACACACACACACACACACACACACACACAGAGAGAGAGAGAGAGAGAGAGAGAGAGAGAGAGGCGGCCGGGGTGGGGCTCGGCCCGTTAGTTAGGTCAACTCTTTGCCATCAGCCATCCTTTGTCGTCCACTTTTTTGCTCTTTGCCGTCTGCTAGCAGACGGCAAAGAGGGGGCCGTTAGGTTTTTTCTATGTAGCTCGTTAGTGGGGCCCACCTCTCTCTTTGCCGTTCGCCAGCTGACGGCAAAGATTCTTTGCCGTCCGCTAGCGAACGGCAAAGAAGTGGTTGACGGCAAATACCATCTTTGCCATCAGCCAGTTCTTTGCCGTTCATTTTCTGTAAGCGGATGGCAAAGACCTTCTTTGCCGTCAGTGTAACGCCCACGATGCGGCTATATCTCCCATGTGTCGAGGCACGACTTAGAGGCATAACCGCATAGTGGTTTTGTCGCAAGAAGGGTCATCTTCACACAATCCCATGTAATGAACAAGAATGGGATAAAGAGTTGGCTTACAATCGCCACTTCACCCAATACATAAATATCATTCATACATCATCCAAAATACAATCATATAGACCGAGTACGGTCAAAATCCAGATGAAAATAAGACAACCCCAAATGCTAGATCCCCGATCGTCCCAACTGGGCTCCACTACTGATCATCAGGAAAAGACACATAGTAACGACCACGTTCCTCGTCGAACTCCCACTTGAGGTCGACGCCATCATCTGCACTGGCATCGTCGGCACCTGCAACTGGTGTTGGAAGTATCTGTGAGTCACGGGGACTCAGCAATCTCACACCCGCGAGATCAAGACTATTTAAGCTTATAGGACAAGGAGGTGCAAAGAGGTGGAGCTGCAGCGACAAAAGCATATATGGTGGCTAACTTGCGTAAATGAGAGCGGGAAGAGAAGCAAAGGAACGGACGTCATCTAGCAATGACCAAGAAGAGGTCCTGAACGCCTACTTACGTCATACATAACACAGACCGTGTTCACTTCCCGGACTCCGCCGAGAAGAGACCATCACGGCTACACACGCACTTGGTGTATTTTAATTGGGTCAAGTGACAAGTTATCTACAACCGGACATTAACAAATTCCCATCTGCCTCATAACCGCGGGCACGGCTTTCGAAAGATAATACCCTGCAGGGGTGTCCCAACTTAGCCCATCATAAGCTCTCACGGTCAACGAAGGATAAACCTTCTTCCGGAAAGACCCGATCAGTCTCGGAATCCCGGTTTACAAGACATCTCGACAATGGTAAAACAAGACCAGCAAAGCCTCCCGAATGTGCCGACAAATCCCGATAGGAGCTGCACATATCTCGTTCTCAGGGCACACCGGATTGTCCAAGCTTCCGATAGGCCAGACCAAAGTTGCCCCTGGTGGCCACCGGCGACTGACAGTTTGGACCAATACTCAGAGGAGCACTGGCCCGGGGGTTTAAATAAAGATGACCCTCGGGCTCTAGAAAACCCGGGGGAAAAAGGTATAGGTCGCAAATGGTAAAACCAAGGTTGGGCCTTGCTGGAGGAGTTTTATTCAAGGCGAACTGTCAAGGGGGTCCCATAAATCACCCGACCGTGTAAGGAACGCAAACTCAAGGAACATAATCCCGGTTTAACAGTAACTAGTGCGGCAAGAGTGGAACAAAACACCAGGCATAAGGCCGAGCCTTCCACCCTTTACCAAAATATATAGATGCATTAATTAAATAAGAGATATAGTGATATCCCAACATATCCATGTTCCGACATGGAACAAACTTCAACTTCACCTGCAACTAGCAACGCTATAAGAGGGGCTGAGCAAAAGCGGTAACATAGCCAAACAACGGTTTGCTCGGAAAAGATGGTTAGGGGCTGACATGGCTGAAATAGGAGACATGATATAGCAAGTGATAGGTAGCGAGCATGGCAATAGAGCGAACAACTAGCATAGCAAAGATAGAAGTGATTTCGAGGGGTGGTCATCTTGCCTGCAAGATTCTCAGAGTTATCGAAAGCTTGATCCTCGTAAGCATACTCGACAGGTTCCTCATTCACGAACTAGTCTCCCGGCTCTACCCAAGACAAGAACACAAACAAACGGAACCACAATCAACAACGAGAAATGCACAAGCAACATGATGCAAGACATGTATGATATGCAAGATATGATATGCGATGCGTATGCGTGCTCCGGAAGGAAAATGATGAACATGGCAGTAACTTGGCAAACCAAGCATGCCACTGGAAAGATGAGATGATTTCGGTCGAAATCGATATAAAGATCACCAGAATCGGATACACGGTTTGCAAATGACAAGCAAAACAAGAATGACACTAATCTGCGATAAACAGCAAGATAGCACTTAAAATGCAACAAGTAACAATGCTACAGCACCCCAACATAGCATCAAAGCACATGGCAGTAATCTACAGGAGATTCTTGACAAAAGATGAACACTGAGCTACGGCTAGTTCACAACATATCAAGCTCAAACAAGCATGGCAAAAGTGCAAAAGATTACAGGTTCACAGACTTAGTGAAAAACTGGACATGGCAGAAATCAGCATCAGGTAGCAATGTTCAGAGCACGAAATCAACATGCTACAGGAACTTAACATTGAAAACCAAGGCATAGTAGTGTTCTACTAAATGCACATGACAAAAGTACCTTACTGACCATAAGCCAAAAAGGAGCAGAAGATATGATGGCAAGCATGTAAACATACCAAGTTTTGTTATCAGGTTTCAGACTTGGCAGAAAACAGAGCATGGCAGAAATATTAATATGTAGGCCTCTTTGTGAGCTTGATGCACTCACTACAGAGCAATGCATGACAAACCAAGCATACCTACAGCAAGATGGCATGTTTATGAAGCTATCCATGGCAAGGACAATTGCATAGCATGTATGGATAAACTACAATAAGCTTGGCGAAAATGCATGTCATGTTAAGAGTCTGTCAGAAATATTTTATAGCAAAAGTAGAGCAAGATTGAGTCATGCTATGGTACTCTAAAATTGCAAACAATTGCAGGAATGGATCAATTACAACTACATCCTTACTGAAAATCTCCAAAATATGCATGGATCTCTCTCTAGCATCAAGTTTACATGGCAACAAAATTACAGCAGACAAAAACTTAGAGAAATCATCAAGTCCCTGAAATCAGAAATATTATGGGGCCTACTTTGCATGCTTGTGCTAGTCACCACAAAGATCACAAAAATACATGGACTATACCACTGGAAAGATGGCATGGCATACTTCAAAACATAAGTAGAGCTCATGCTCAAACGATGCACAGAATAAATGATACAAAAATGACAAATCTCCAAGTTCTGATAAGAACCAGAGATTAACAACAACTAGCCCTCTTCCAACGAAGATTTGGGCATCAAGATGACCTCTAATGAAAATGGTGCAATTTAACAAAATGAAGAGCATTACGAGTCGAACAATTTGACATACTACACGCGCGAATCGGAGCTACATGCACGAAGTTATCACATCTCGAACAGGAGCACATGCTGATGGAATTTATGACTTAGGAAAAAAATCGAAGGCTAGGCAAGTCAACGGGGACGGGAGATGTACCAGATCCCGATCGGGCCGGCTCCTCGAGCTCGGCTCGCTCGCCGGTCGGGAGGGAAGAGGAGGCGGGCGCCGGCGGAGGAGAGGGTCGCCGGAGGTAGGGGTCGCCGGAGGGGCGGC
>NC_057814.1:243544887-243595092 GCF_018294505.1 Triticum aestivum
CGGACGTGTCCGGCGCGGCGCGAGGAGAGGGTTAGGGTTTCGTCTGCAAATGCGTTTTTCAGGATGCCCACTCATTTATAGGTAGAGGGAGCTAGGAGACTCCAAATGAGGTGCGGTTTTCGCCCACACGATCGTGATCGAACGACCTAGAGCATGGAAGAGAGTTTGGTGGGCTTTGGGCTGGTTTTGGAGGGGGTTTTTGCTGGACACTCAAATGGACATAGCGGAGGCCCGGTTAATCGTTGGAGTACCAAACGACCTCCGAATGGAACGAAACTTGACCGGTAGTCTCCGGGTGGTATATTAAGACCACATGACAAGCCTCGGTCCATTCCGGGAAAGTTTGACACACGCACACGAAAGAAAACTAGAGGGGTGCACCGGAGGAGATAGGAGCACCGGATTGGAAAACGGACAACGGGGAAAATGCTCGGATGCATGAGACGAACACGTATGCGAATGCAATGCACATGATGATATGATATGAAAATGCATGACATGACAAAATACAAAACGAAAGACAAAACCCAAAAACGGAGGGAAAAACATATCACATTAACAGAAATGGCAAGAGTCGGAGTTACAAATATGGCAAGTTACATGCGGGGTGTTACAACACTCCACCACTACGAGAGGATCTCGTCCCGAGATCTAGAACTGAAAGAACTCCGGATATTCGGAACGGAGATGGTCCTCGCGTTCCCAGGTGGCTTCCCGGTCGGAATGGTGCGACCACTTCACTTTCAGGAATTTGATAGACTTGTTGCGAGTCTTGCGCTCAGTTTCTTCAAGAATAGCAACTGCGTGCTCATGATAAGCCAAATCTTCTTGGAGGTCAATCTCTTCGAAGTCGATAGTGCGCTCAGGCGTCTTGAAGCACTTGCGGAGCTGTGACACGTGGAACACATCGTGCACGTTTGCGAAGTTGGAAGGAAGCTCAAGTTGATAGGCGAGGTCGCCTCTTTTGCCAATGATCTTGAAAGGACCCACGTATCTAGGGGCAAGCTTCCCTTTGATACCGAAGCGACGAGTGCCTTTCATTGGAGAGACGCGGAGGTAGACATGGTCTCCGATCTCGAAAGCCAAATCACGATGCTTACTATCATAGTAGCTCTTCTGGCGCGATTGCGCGGCTTTGAGATTATCACGGATGACTTTACACATTTCTTCAGCTTCAGTGATTAAGTCATTGCCAAGAAGTTGGCGTTCACCAGTCTCTGACCAATTGAGAGGAGTACGGCACTTCCTGCCATAGAGAATCTCGAATGGGGCTTTGCCCGAACTCGCTTGGAAACTGTTGTTGTAGGAGAATTCAGCATAAGGAAGACAATCTTCCCATTTCATGCCAAAGGAAATGACACAAGCCCTGAGCATATCTTCAAGAATTTGATTGACTCGCTCGACTTGGCCACTAGTTTGAGGGTGAAAAGCTGTGCTGAAGCGAATATTAGTGCCCATGGCCTTCTGGAAGGAGTCCCAGAACTTAGAGGTGAAGATGCTTCCACGATCCGAAGAAATCAATTGTGGAATGCCGTGCAAGGAGACAATTCTGGAGGTGTAGAGTGCCAGCTGAGCTGCTGTGATGGATTCTTTGATAGGAAGGAAATGAGCCACTTTAGAGAGCTTGTCGATGACAACAAAGATAGCGTCATTTCCGCGCTTGGACTTTGGAAATCCAGTCACGAAGTCCATTTCGATATGATCAAACTTCCATTCCGGAATAGCAAGAGGTAGGAGGAGACCAGCTGGTCGTTGGTGTTCTGCTTTCACTCTTCGGCAGACATCACATTCATTCACGAATTGCGCAATTTCTCGCTTCATTCGAGTCCACCAATACGACTGCTTGAGGTCATGATACATCTTCGTACTTCCAGGATGAATGGAAAGGAGAGAATTGTGCGCCTCGTTCATTATGACTTTCCTTAGATCACCTTTCGGAACCACAAACCGGTCCTCGAAGAACAAAGTGTCTCTGTCATCAATGCGATAGCACTTGTATTTGGAAAGACCCTTGTCGATACCACGTTTCACCTTCTTCACCATGGCATCAAGGAGTTGTGCCTCACAAATTTGATCTTCCAAAGTAGGAGATACTATGAGGTTGGCAAGAACGCCTTGAGGAACAACTTGGAGATTCAGCTTGCGGAAAGCTTCACAAAGATCCGGCTGGAAAGGCTTGAGAATTAAGCTGTTGCAATAAGCTTTCCTGCTTAACGCATCTGCAATGACATTAGCCTTGCCTGGAGTATATTCGATACTCGGATTGTACTCTTGAATCATTTCGACCCATCGAGTCTGCCTGAGATTGAGATTGGGCTGCGTGAAGATATACTTGAGACTCTTGTGATCAGTGAAAATGTCCACTTGTCTTCCCAACAAGAGATGTCTCCATGTAACCAATGCATGGACAACTGCCGCCAACTCAAGATCGTGAGTGGGGTAGTTCTTTTCGTTGGGCTTCAACTGCCGAGAGGTATAAGCCACAACTTTCTTCTCTTGCATTAATACAGCACCGAGACCTTGGAGAGAAGCATCACAGAAAACTTCATACGGCTTGGATTCATCAGGAGGAGTCAAGACAGGAGCTGTGACTAGTTTCTGTTTGAGAGTGTTGAAAGCAACTTCACACTCAGGAGACCAGACATACTTCACATGCTTCTGTAGGAGGTTGGAAAGAGGCTTTGCAATCTTGGAAGAATTCTCAACGAATCTTCGGCAATAGCTTGCAAGACCCAGAAAACTACGGAGCTGCTTGACATTTTGAGGAGGTTCCCAATCCAGAACTGCGGACACCTTCTCGGGGTTAACAGCGATGCCTTTGGCGGAGATGATGTGACCAAGGAAAAGAACTTCATCGAGCCAAAACTCACATTTGGAGAACTTCGCATAGAATTGATACTCTCTGAGCTTGTCGAGCACCAATCGCAAATGTTTGGCATGATCCTACTTATTCTTGGAGAAGACCAAGATATCATCAAGATACACCAGAACGAATTCATTGGTATAGGGGTTGAAGATGAAATTCATCATCCGAGAGCACACTGGAGGAGCATTGACAAGGCCGAAAGACACGACAGTATATTCATAAGAACCAAAGCTTGTTCTGAATGCTGTCTTGGGAATATCTTCTTCACGAATGCGAATCTGATGATAACCCATACGAAGGTCAAGCTTCGAGAAAACTTTAGCGCCCTTGAGTTGCTCAAATAGCTCATTGATGTTGGGAAGTGGGTACTTGTTCTTGATTGTCTTCTTGTTCAATGGACGGTAATCGACACAAAGTCGGTCCGTGCCATCCTTCTTCTTGACAAAAAGAACACCACAACCCCATGGAGAAGAACTCGGTCTGATCAAACCCAGACGTCCTTGTTCATCGAGCTGCTTCTTCAATTCCTTCAGCTCGTTAGGTCCAAGCTTGTATGGACGCTTGCAAACGGGTACAGTACCAGGCTCTAGTTCGATAACGAACTCAACTGGCCGATGCGGAGGCATACCCGGAAGCTCTTCTGGAAAGACATCTTGATACTCGCAAACGACTGGAATTTGAGAGATGGCATCCAATTCGCCCTTCTCATTGAGAGAGAAAAACCGAATGGTTTCATTACGAGCGGCAAAAACAATCACATCCTCAGACGAGTGTGTCAATTGAATTTCTCTGGCAGCACAATCAAGTTGAGCCTTGTGCTTAGAAAGCCAATCCATCCCGAGAATAAGGTCAATATCCGAATCACCAAGAACAATTGGAGAAGACTGAAACGCATAATCGCCCAACTTGATGGTAACATTCGGAACCATGGAACTTGCATTCATGCATTTGCCTGGAGAGACAACTGCTAACGGCCTAGGCAATCCTTGGAAATGCAATTCATGCTTGGATGCAAAAGGTCTTGATATGAAAGAAAGAGATGCACCAGTATCAAAAAGAACTTTTGCAGGAATATCGTTAACAGGAAGATTACCCATTATCACATCAGTAGATTCCTCCGCTTGAGCTGCATTCATCATGTTCACCTTTGCAAACTTTGGATTATGCTTGACCACTGCATTGCTGGAAGATCTGACAGGAGGAGGAGGAGGAAGACGCCTCTGGTTGAAGCACTTGTTAGCATAGTGACCTTTCTGCTGACATTTGTTGCAAGTCACCTCTGAGAGTGGACGGTGATAAGGAGCATTGGACTTTGGAGCTTGATTCTGAGACTTGTTCTGCTAGACAGAGTTGGAAGAGTTTGAAGAACCATGGCCACCTTTGTTCTTCTGTTGGTAAGGCTGACGAAACGGAGGAGGAGGAGGCAACCAGAACTTCTGTTGCTTAGCTGTCACAAGTGAGGAAGAAGAAGACTGAACTGCGTCCCTGACTCTCTTCTTAGAAGCCTCACACTTGAGCTGAGCAGCCTATTGCTTCAGTGCCATATTGTAGAATTGATCAAACTGAGTAGGCTCAACAAGAACGAGAGCTAACTGCAGATCCTCTTTAAGGCCACCTCGGAAGTGATAGATCATGCTCTTCTCATCAGGAACGTCTTGTTTAGCGAAGCGAGCAAGTTTCTGGAACTGAATGTTATATTGATACACAGACATGTTTCCTTGCTTGAGATTGCGGAACTCCTCACGCTTGCTCTCAACAACACTTTGTGGAATGTGGTGCGCTTTGAAGTCCCGACAGAAGTCAGTCCAAGTAATCACACGACCTCCTCTGGAATCTTTGTATTGTTGAAACCAATCAGCAGCTTGGTCCTTGAGCTGGAAAGAAGCGAACTTGACAAAGTCCTCAGGCCTGACATTGCTACATTCAAAATTCTTGTTGATGTCCACGAGCCAATCATCGGCATCCGTGGCCTCGGCACAGTAGCTGAAAGACTTGGGCTGATTTGCGAGAAACTGGTTGAGAGTGGCAAAGTGAAACTGATTGTTGCCTTGACCTTGATTGCCTTGATTGCCTTGCCCTTGAGTACGTTCTTGCAAGAGTTGCAGAATCATCTGAGCATTGGCGTTGGTGGCTGCCATGATTGATTGCCATGCCTCCGGAGGTGGAGGTGGTGGCGGAGGGTTCGCTTGACTCCCTTCATTGCGATCCGGATTCTGACGCGTTGGCGGAGCCATCCTGAAGAGGGTGACATCCGTTAGCATCGTGATAGACAAAAGATAAGTAGAATCAACGGATAGAAATTGCAACATATAGTCTTCACAAAAACATTCGAACGAAGATGAACGAATGACTTCCGTAGTAAACCATCACACTTCCATAAGTTGAGAAGCCACTTGAAAAAGATATGGAATGAACATATGAATTCGAAGGGAACTCGAATACCACAATACAAAATAAAACCAAGTATTGGCTTGCAGAATAAGCCGGAACAAACATATGATAGAAATTTCGTCCGAAGTTTTCGTGGTGGGGCCCACACGGGCTCAATCGTACAGCACCATCATGTACAAGGCTGTGCACATGACATACGAAGCGTCCCCGAGTCGGCAAAGCCATGGACTCTTTAAGACACAGCGAGACCACTGTAAAATCAACCGTATACAGGCGGACCACTAGACGTCGAACCCCAATCTCATATCATGCGTCTGTCGGAAAGATATCCTAAGGCTACTAGAATTCCCACTTATAAACTCCCGAAACTTTCTGGTTATGCAATCTGGTGTAGGGGATACAGGGGACACAAATATATATCACCCAAACTAACAATCCCTAGATCCAGCTGTATCCATCCGTCAACACATAACCAAGAAACCTTCGGAAATCGTTTACCTCAACCTTCGAAAAACATCCGTTATACAATTTATGGCAATACTCCCGAACTCCCGCCCCAGTACTGGGTGGCGTCGAGGTGATCTCACCAACAACTGCATAAAAGAGATTTCGATGTCGGCGAAACTCAGGTATTCCAGAACTGCAATGATAAAATTGTGACGACAACACCTCGGAGCTCAACTCCCCGGGACACTGCCACAACCCCTAAATGACAGGAGGCACCAAGAACAATGTTCTCGTCACAAATCGATCGGAACGATTCCAAGATACCCGCGTGATCCTAAAAAAAAATTTAGTGAAATTTGAGGAGAGAATAGTCAAAACTTCTACGTCAGGAGACCTCACCAGAGCGACGAAGGGACTGAGGAGTAAAAAGAATCCTACTCTCCGATATATATAATCCTAAGACTCAAAACTTTTGTTCTAGACTCAACAACGTCAGCGATTCGATCAAGCAGGGGGCTCCTAAGTCGGGGATGGCTCTGATTACCAACTTGTAACGCCCACGATGCGGCTATATCTCCCACGTGTCGAGGCACGACTTAGAGGCATAACCGCATAGTGGTTTTGTCGCAAGAAGGGTCATCTTCACACAATCCCATGTAATGAACAAGAATGGGATAAAGAGTTGGCTTACAATCGCCACTTCACCCAATACATAAATATCATTCATACATCATCCAAAATACAATCATATAGACCGAGTACGGTCAAAATCCAGATGAAAATAAGACAACCCCAAATGCTAGATCCCCGATCGTCCCAACTGGGCTCCACTACTGATCATCAGGAAAAGACACATAGTAACGACCACGTTCCTCGTCGAACTCCCACTTGAGGTCGACGCCATCATCTGCACTGGCATCGTCGGCACCTGCAACTGGTGTTGGAAGTATCTGTGAGTCACGGGGACTCAGCAATCTCACACCCGCGAGATCAAGACTATTTAAGCTTATAGGACAAGGAGGTGCAAAGAGGTGGAGCTGCAGCGACAAAAGCATATATGGTGGCTAACTTGCGTAAATGAGAGCGGGAAGAGAAGCAAAGGAACGGACGTCATCTAGCAATGACCAAGAAGAGGTCCTGAATGCCTACTTACGTCATACATAACACAGACCGTGTTCACTTCCCAGACTCCGCCGAGAAGAGACCATCACGGCTACACACGCACTTGGTGTATTTTAATTGGGTCAAGTGACAAGTTATCTACAACCGGACATTAACAAATTCCCATCTGCCTCATAACCGCGGGCACGGCTTTCGAAAGATAATACCCTGCAGGGGTGTCCCAACTTAGCCCATCATAAGCTCTCACGGTCAACGAAGGATAAACCTTCTTCCGGAAAGACCCGATCAGTCTCGGAATCCCGGTTTACAAGACATCTCGACAATGGTAAAACAAGACCAGCAAAGCCTCCCGAATGTGCCGACAAATCCCGATAGGAGCTGCACATATCTCGTTCTCAGGGCACACCGGATTGTCCAAGCTTCCGATAGGCCAGACCAAAGTTGCCCCTGGTGGCCACCGGCGACTGACAGTTTGGACCAATACTCAGAGGAGCACTGGCCCGGGGGTTTAAATAAAGATGACCCTCGGGCTCTAGAAAACCCGGGGGAAAAAGGTATAGGTCGCAAATGGTAAAACCAAGGTTGGGCCTTGCTGGAGGAGTTTTATTCAAGGCGAACTGTCAAGGGGGTCCCATAGTCAGCCAGCAGACGACAAAGAAAAGGCAGACGACAAATAAGCTAATTCCAGTAGTGGAGCGGCGCACAACCCACCAGGCCGCGCCTGGGGCCCCATGCGCGCCCAGGTGGGTTGTGCCCTCCTCGGTGGCCTCCGGCATCCCCTCTTTGCACTATAAATTCCCAAATATTACAAAACCCTTCGGGGTAAACCTAGATCAGAAGTTCCGCTGCCGCAGGCCTCTGTAGCCACTGTAAACCAATCTAGACCCTTTCCGGCACCCTGCCAGAGGGGGTAATCATCTCCGGTGGCCATCTTCATCATCCCGGCGGCCACCACGATGAGGAGGGAGTAGTCCACCCTCGGGGCTGAGGGTTTCTACCAGTAGTTATGTGTTTAATCTCTCTCTCTCTCTCGTGTTCTTGAGATGTCACGATCTTGATGTATCGCGGGCTTTGTTAATATAGTCGGATCATATGGTGTTTTCCCCTCTCTATCTTGTTGTGATGAATTGAGTTTTCCCTTTGAGATTTTGTTTTATCGGATTGAATACTTTTATGGATTTGAGAACACTTAATATATGTCTTGCAATTGAATACTCGTGGTGACAATGGGGTATCATATTGATTCACTTGATATATGTTTTGGCACTCAACTCGCGGATTCTCGAGGTGACATTGGGGTAATCTATGCATAGGGGTTGATGCACGTTCTTATCTTTGTTTCTCCAGTAGAAATCATGGGGCACTCTTCGAAGTTCTTTGTGTTGGACTGAGTATTATGAATATGAATTTGCTTTGGTGTTATTTTTAGTATGAACTCTAGGATAGATCGAATGGAAAGAATAGCTTTGTGTTATTTTAGTATGGACTCTTGAATAGATCGAACGGAAAGAATAGCTTTGAGGTCGTTTCGTACCCTACAAACAATTGATTCTCATGTTCTCCGCTAGATAGGAACTTTGGAGTCATTCTTCATCGCACTTTGAGGGATGGTTATATGATCCAATTATATTAGCACTATTGAGAGATTGCACTAGCGAAAGTACGCCCTAGGCCTCATTTCCAAGCATTGCAATACCGTTTTTGTGCCTTTTTACTATTTGCTACCTTACTGTTTTTATTTATTTAGATTATAAAAATATATTTCTACCATCCATATTACACTTTTATCATCATCTCTTCGCCGAACTAGTGCACCTATATAATTTGCCATTGTATTGGGTGTGTTGGGGACACAAGAGATCTCTTGTATTTGGTTGTAGGGTCGTTTGAGAGAAACTATCTTCATCCGATGCCTCCCACGGATTGATAAACCTTAGGTCATCCACTTGAGGGAAAATTGCTACTGTCCTACAAAACGCTGTGCTTGGAGGCCCAACACGTGTCTACAAGAATAAAGTTGCGTAGTAGACATCAAGCTCTTTTCTGGCGCTGTTGCCGGGGAGGTGAGTGCATGAAGGTATATCTTTAGATCTTGCAATCGAATCTTTTAGTTTCTTTTTTTATCACTATTTCGGTTTTATAGAAGAAACTACAAAAAATGGAATTGAGGTTGCATCATATCATTGATCATCTTTACAATATCTTTCTTGAAAATGATGGATCGGAAAATTGTGCTGAATTGCTAGAAGAAGAAGTCCATAAAATGTTTGGCACAAAATATTTGAATGATGAGCATGATTGCAATGTTGTTGTTATGAACTCTTTGAATATCCATGATACTAATGATATGCAAAGCCATAAGCTTGGGGATGCTATGTTGGATGAAGATGATATTTTTAGTCCCCTGAGTTTTGATGAGAATATTTACTATGATGAAAGCATGCCTCCTATTTATGATGATTATGGTGATGACATGTATGCTATATTGCATAATGATAACCATGAAACTTGTCATCATGATTTTAATTTTCAATCACATGATAGTTATTTTGTTGAGTTTGGTCCCACTATTATGGATGAGAAGAAATTTGCTTATGTGGAGAGTAATAAAATATCTATGGTTGTGGATCATGAAAAGAATGCTTTATGTGATAGCTATATTATTGAATTCATTCATGATTCTACTGAAAATTATTATGAGGGAGGAACTTATGCTTGTAGGAATTGCAATAATATCAAGTTTCCCCTCTATGTGTTGAAAGCCTTGATGTTATGCTTGTTTTTGCCTTCCTAGGCTAGTTGATTCTTGTTCCCATAAATTATTTGCTCAAAAAATCCCTATGCATAGGAAGTGGGTTAGACTTAAATGTACTTGCCATGTGATTCATGATGCTCTTGTTACATTTCAATTCTTATCTTTTATGCGAGCATCATTGAACTCATCATGCCTAGCTAAAAGGCATTAAAGAAAAGCGCTTGTTGGGAGACAACCCAACACTTTTACCTACTGTTTTTGTGTGTTCACATGATTACGCTACTGTATTCGTCATGTTTTATTGCTTTTGTTTCAATAAAGTGCCAAGTAAAGCCTTTGGGATCATGTTGAGTGATGGTTAATTTGATCTTGCTGAAAAACAGAAACTTTTGCGCTCACGAAAATAATTCTCATTTTTAACAGAAGAGTGATTTTGAGTTGATTCTTTTTGCAGAAGATTAATATACAAATTTATCACGTGGTCCTAATTTTTTAGAATTTTTGGAGTAGCAGAAGTATGGTAGTTATCCAGATCATTACAAACTGTTCTGTTTTTGACAGATTCTGTTTTCAATGCAAAGTTTGCTTGTTTTCTAGTTTCTATGGCTTATATTGCTCACTATAAATTGTGGAAATGATATGCTACAGTAGGCATTGTGTGGAAACAATTATGAATCTTATCTTTTACAGTACCAAAGTGAAATGGTTTGCTCTTTATCATACTAACCTATCTCATGAAGTTCCGTTAAGTTTTGTGTGATTGAAGTTTTCAAGTTTTGGGTGAGACATCGATGTGACGAGAATAAGGAGTGACAAGATCCTAAGCTTGGGGATGCCCCGGAAGGCATCCCCTCTTTCGTCTCCAACATTATCGGTAACCTTACTTGAGGGTATGTTTTCATTCGTCATATGCTATTTGTTTTACTTCGAGCGTCAATTTATTTTGTTAGGATTTGCTTGGTGTTATTTGGAATAGTGTTTTGCATCTTTCATTTCAATAAAAAGGTCAATAATAGCCTTTACCATACTTATTTTTCAAGTCTACATGTTGCTGTTTGAAAACAGAAATTTTAGTGTTGTTGCAAAAATTCCCTAAAAAATCAGAATGTGATAAAATGTTGAAACTTTTTGCATAATAAGCTCTGATAAATTTTCTACAGTTTGGTAAATTTTCAATATTTTTGGAGTTTGATAAGTATTGATACTCTTGCATTCTTTACAGACTATACTGTTTTGGCAGATTGCTGTTATGTTTGCATTGTTTGCATATGTTTGCGTGTTTAATGATTCTATTTGAGGATAGGAGTTTTAAATATGCAGAGGCATTTAGTATGCCATGTTGAATAATAATTTTTGTGATTTGCTACAGTAGAGAATGATAAGGTTTTGCATTGGTTTATACTAACTTATATCACGAGTTCTTGTTGAGTTTTGTGTGGATGAAGTTTTTAAGATTTAGGAAAACCGCGATATAAAAGGAATTAAGGTGACACAAAAGCTCAAGCTTGGGGATGCCCAAGGCATCCCAAGATAATATTTCAAGAAGTCTCAAGCATCTATGCTTGGGGATGCCCCGGTAGGCATCCCACCTTTTTTCTTCAACAATTATCGGTTAGTATCGGTTAAGCCTAAGTTTTTGCTTCTCCACATGAGTTGTGGTATTCTTAGAATGTCATTTTTTTGCTTGCTGTTTTAATAAAATACTTAGAACTGAAAGGTTTTAAATAAAATACAGTCCTCAAATAGTTGCCAGGGAGGCTAGGTAAGCGGCACTTACATCCCGTCAACGAAGCTCTTTTCTATGGAATTGCTCTAGTGCTTCACTTATATCTTTTTGAGCACGGTGTGCTTTAGTATTTTTGAAGAAATTCTCTTTTGCTTCACTTAAATTAATTTGAGAGAAAGAAATATTATGCTCATGATCTTCACTTATATTTGTTTGAGCTTACCAAAAGCAACACATGAAAATTAGTCCCAAAGTGATAGATATCCAAGAAGGATATAATAAAAACTTTTATGAAGATCATTGGACAAAATAAACTTGATTCCTTGTAATAGTTTTGAGATATGATGATGTGATATGTGAGTCATGTTGATGAGTAATTATGCTTTTGTAAGAATATTGGTGTTAAGGTTTGTGATTCCCTATGCAAGCACGAAAGTCAATAGTTATGCAATGAAATTACATCCTACTTGTGGTGCATTATTCGGTGTTAATTATGCTCAATGCTCGCTTATGAGATTATTCGTTTCTTGGTTGGTCGCTTCTCAATCTTTTGCTAGCCTTCATTTTGCACTAAGTATGATCACTACTTGTGCATCCAAAAGCCTTTAAACCAGTTTTGCCACATGAGTCCACTATATCTACCTATATGCGGTATTCTTTTGGCCTTCTAAGCAAATTTGTATGTGTCATCTCTAATTTCAAAATAAATTTCTCTTTGTGTGCTCGTACCGCTCGCGAGGTGGTGAGGGGTGGCCAATATTTTCCATGCTAGATGTGTTATTCTCACGATGAGTGTTTATTCACTTGTCATTGCACGAGAGTCAGGCAGAGGTATTAGGGATGCCCACTCCCGAAATGAAAAATGAATTTACTTTATGTTGTCAAATAATAAATTCCATGGAAAGTGTTGGTATGGAGGGCACCCGTGGATACGGTTAGCCATGGAAACTGAAAGTATGGTGGAAAAAGGAATAAACTTTATTTTCTGTTTGGGAACTGCCTATGATATATCTAGCATGGAAAGTGTTGGGAGCTCTAAGTCGTTTTCGTTGGTGGGAAAAGTATGCCTCTCAAAATGTTTTTATCTCTCAATTTTCACTTTGAGCTTTGGCACGTCTACAAATCCATACTTCCCTCTGCGAAGGGCCTTTCTTTTACTTTATGCAATTTTTATTTTTAATTTGAGTCTCCATCTTCTCTTATAAAATCACCAACTAGGAGGCACTATGATCGTACTTGAGCATTTGGTATAGCTAATATGCGAGTATGTTTCATGAATGGATCAATGATTAAGCATGATGGGCTAGGCATAATTTATTTTAGCATTGATATTTTGAAAGACATGGTTGCTTGTTGGTATGCTTGAGTATTTAAGTCCTCATGTCAAAACTAGACTATTGCTTTGAACCATATAAAAGTCCAAATGTCCATGCTATAAAGAAAAGAATATGAGATGACATGATAGGCAGCATTCCACATCAAAAATTCTGTTTTTATCATTTACCTACTTGAGGACGAGCGGGAATTAAGATTGGGGATGTTGATACGTCTCCAACGTATCTATAATTTTTTTATTGTTCCATGCTGTTATATTATCATTCTTGGATGTTTTATAATCATTTTATAGTCCTTTTATATCATTTTTTGGTACTAACCTATTGACATAGTGCGAAGTGTCAGTTGCAGTTTTTTTGCATGTTTTTTACATCGCAGGAAATCAATATCAAACGGAGTCCAAAGACTGTGAAAGTTTTTGCGGATTTTTTATGGACCAGAAGAACCCCGATGGGCAAGAGCAACACCTCGAGGGTGCCCCTAGGGGGGCACAACCCACCAGGGCGCGCCTGGTCCCCCAGGTGCGCCCAGGTGGGTTGTGCCCACCTCGGTGGCCTCCCGCATCCCCTCTTTGCACTATAAATTCCCAAATATTCCAAAACCCTTTGGGGTTAACCTAGATCGGAAGTTCCGCCGCCGCAAGCCTCTGTAGCCACCAAAAACCAATCTAGACCCTTTTCGCCACCCTGCCGGAGGGGGGAATCATCTCTGGTGGCCATCTTCATCATCCCGGCGGCCACCACCATGAGGAGGGAGTAGTCCACCCTCGGGGCTGAGGGTTTGTACCAGTAGCTATGTGTTTAATCTCTCTCTCTCGTGTTCTTGAGATGTCACAATCTTGATGTATCATGGGCTTTGTTAATATAGTTGGATCATATGGTGTTTTCCCCTCTCTATCTTGCTGTGAAGAATTGAGTTTTCCCTTTGAGATTTAGTTTTATCGGATTGAATACTTTTATGGATTTGAGAACACTTAATATATGCCTTGCAATTGAATACCCGTGGTGACAATGGGGTATCATATTGATTCACTTGATATATGTTTTGGCACTCAACTCGCGGATTCCCGATGTGACATTGGGGTAATCTATGCATAGGGGTTGATGCACGTTCTTATTTTTGTTTCTCCGGTAGAAATCGTGGGGCACTCTTCGAAGTTCTTTGTGTTGGATTGAGTATTATGAATACGAATTTGCTTTGTTGTTATTTTAGTATGAACTCTAGGATAGATCGAACGGAAAGAATAGCTTTGTGTTATTTTAGTACGGACTCTTGAATAGATCGAACGGAAAGAATAGCTTTGAGGTGGTTTCGTACCCTACAAAAAATTTATTCTCATGTTCTCCGCTAGATAGGAACTTTGGAGCCATTCTTCATCGCACTTTGAGGGATGGTTATATGATCCAATTATATTAGCACTTTTGAGAGATTGCACTAGCGAAAGTACGGACCCTAGCCTCTTTTTCAAGCATTGCAATACCGTTTTTGTGCCCGTTTACTATTTTCTACCTTACTGTTTTTTATTTATTCAGATTATAAAAATATATTTCTACCATCCATATTACACTTATATCATCATCTCTTCGCCGAACTAGTGCACCTATACAATTTGCCATTGTATTGGGTGTGTTGGGGACACAAGAGATCTCTTGTATTTGGTTGCAGGCTCGTTTGAGAGAAACTATCTTCATCCTATGCCTCCCACGGATTGATAAACCTTAGGTCATCCACTTGAGGGAAAATTGCTACTGTCCTACAAAACTCTGCGCTTGGAGGCCCAACACGTGTCTACATGAATAAAGTTGCGTAGTGGACATCACTGTGCAGGACACCATAGCGGCGTACCACGCCGGATATAAAATCAATCACTGGCCCTGCTTCAGCCGTTTTTACTGGTTTGGCCTCTATCAACTTAGTGAATTTATCCACCATAACCAGTAAATATTTCTTTTTGTGGCTTCCCCCTTTAAGGGGTCCAACCATATCGAGCCCCCAGACCACAAAAGGCCAAGTGATGGGGATTGTTCTTGAGGCAGTGGGAGGCATGTGACTTTGATTGGCGAAAAGCTGACATCCCACACAACGTTGCACCAATGCTTGTGCGTCTGCTCGGGCTGTTGGCCAGAAAAAACCTGTCCGGAAGGCCTTGCTTATGAGGGCACGAGCTGCGGCGTGATGGCCGCCCAGACCAGCATGTATTTCAGCCAAGAGCTGTCGTCCCTCCTCTTCGGAGATGCACCTTTGGAGAACTCCGTAGTGCTTTTCTTGTACAGTTCGCCTTTGTGAACTTTATAGGCTTTAGAACGCCGGACTATGCGACGAGCCTCATTTTGATCATCAGGAAGCTCCTGCCTATTAAGGTAGGCCAAGAAGGGTTCGGTCCATGGAGCAATAACGGCCATGATCTCTTGAGTAGAGGGTGTTATTTTGGTATCCGAACCCTCAATGATATCTATATTGTGTTCGGCTGCTGGGGGCGTGATCAGGTCCATACTAGCGTCTCCGCTCTCATCCTGCCATACCACGGATGGCTTGAAGAGCCTTTCCACAAAGGTATTAGGCGGGACAGGGTCGCGCTTGGCGCCCATGCGAGCAAGGATGTCTGCTGCCTGGTTACTATCTCGAGCGACGTGGTGAAACTCAAGCCCATCAAATCGAGTCGATATTTTTAATACGGCGTTTCGATATGCCATCATTTTTGGATCTTTTGCATCGAACTCTCGATTTACCTGAGATATTGCGAGGTTGGAGTCACCGCGAACCTCTAGGCATTTTATGCCCATGGAGACAGCCATGCGGAGACCATGTAGAACTGCCTCGTATTCGGCTGCGTTATTGGAGTCCGTATACATGATTTGTAGCACGTAGCGGATTGTGTCCCTCGTAGGGGATGTCAAGATGATTCCAGCCCCCTGTCAGGCTAGCATTTTAGAGCCATCGAAGTACATGATCCAGTTGGAGTATGAACTGTATTCTTTGGGGAGCTTGGCTTCCGTCCACTCGGCGACGAAGTCGGCCAACACCTAAGATTTAATAGCTCGGCCCAGCTTGTATGTTATTTCAAACGGTAAGAGCTCAATGGCCCATTTAGCTATGCGGCCGGTGGCGTCCCTGTTGTTTATACTGTGATTAAGTGGTACTTCGGATGCCACCATGATCGAACACTCTTGAAAATAGTGCCGAAGTTTTCGGAGTGTCATAAAGACCGCATAAGCTATCTTTTGGTAATGAGGGTATCAGAATTTACATGGTTTAAGAACCTCTGATACGTAATACACTGGCTTTTAGAAGGGGGATTTATGTCCCTCTTCCCCTCGCTCGACGACTAGTACAACGCTCACTACCTGGTGAGTTGTAGATATATAAAGCAACATGGGCTCGATCGCCAACACTAGGGGCGGCTAGGATTGGGTTGCCTGCTAATAAAGTTTTTATTTCTTCCAATCCGGCTATAGCCGCGTCCGTCCACTCGAAGTTGTCGGTGCGTCTAAGCAGTCTATAAAGTGGCAGTGCTTTTCCCCCAATCTGGAGATGAAGCGGCTCAACGCTGCCACGCACCCTACTAGTTTTTGGACCTGCTTTAGGTCTGTTGGTATGGCTAATTGCGCAGGGCTCGGATTTTAGCTGGGTTTGCTTCGATTCCTCTATGGGAGACAATGAACCCTAGTAACTTTCCGGCTGGAACGTCGGAGATGCATTTTTCCGGATTGAGCCGTATGTCGTATGTTCGGAGGTTGTCAAACGTGTGGCGGAGGTCGTCCACCAGTGATTCAATGTGTTTGGTCTTAATGACCACGTTGTCCACATATGCCTCCACAGTCTTGCCAATTTGTTTTTCCAGGAATGTTTGAATCATGTGTTGGTAAGTGGCACCAGCGTTTTTAAGCCCAAAAGGCATAGTGTTGAAACAGAAAGGGCCGTATGGAGTAATGAACGCCGTTGCGACCTGGTCGGACTCCTTCATTTTAATCTGATGGTATTCGGAGTAAGCATCGAGGAAACACAATGAGTCATGTCTCACGGTCGCGTCAATGATCTGGTCAATGCGGGGCAACGGAAAGGGTCTTTGGGGCAAGCCTTATTGAGGTCTTTGAAATCGACACAAAGGTGCCAAGATTTATCCCTCTTCGGCACCATGACCAAGTTGGCTAGCCAATCCGGGTGCTTGATTTCTCTGATGAACCCAACCTCGATTAGTTTGGCTAGCTCCTCCCCCATAGCTTGTCGTTTGGCCTCGGAAAATCGCCGCAACGTTTGCTTGACTAGTTTGAACCCCTTGATTATGTTGAGGATGTGTTTGGCTAGTCTGTGTGGGATCCCGGGCATGTCCGAAGGGTGCCAGGAAAAGATATCCCAATTTTCACGTAAGAACGCGCATAGCGTAGCGTCTATCGTCGGATCCAGCTGTGCTCCAATGGACGCTGTTTTATTAGGATCCGTTGGGTGTACTTGAAATCTGACAATTTCATCCGCTGGCTCGAAAGAGGTGGATTTAAGTCTCTTATCGAGAATCACATCATCCTTGTCCATCGTGGATCGTAGGGTGGTTAGTTCTTCCGCCACAAGGGCTTCGGATAATGCCTCAAGGGCAAAGGATGTGGTTTTGTTTTCGGCGCGGAGTGCTTTATCAGGATCACTTGTAATTGTGATTATTCCATTGGGCCCCAACATTTTAAGCTTCATGTACCCGTAATGGGGTATGGCTTGGAAGCGTGAGAAGGCGTCCCGCCCTAAAAGGGCGTGATATCCGCTATTGAAGGGGCCACGTGGAAGAGCAACTCTTTGGGCCTGTAATTCTTAGGCGTGCCGAGTACCACATCAAATTTGATTTTCCCCAAAAATCGTGCTTCTCTACTAGGGATGATGCCTCGAAAGGTGGTACTGTTGTTCTCGATGCGTGCTCTGTCAACGTGCATTTTGTCGAGCATGTCCTTGTAGATGAGGTTAAGTCCGCTGCCGTCGTCCATGAGCACTTCGGTAAGTAAAAAGTCATCCACAATTGGGATTAGAACCAAGGCGGCGGGTGCTCGGACTGATCAGGCCCTTGGTTCGTCGTCAGCAGTGAAAGTTATTGCCACGTTGTTCCATGGGCTCATTGCGGTTACTTGGCTGATTTCGACGAGGTCGCGGAGTTCCCTTTCACGCCGATTATTTGAAGAGAAGGTCTCGAAGACTGTAAAGATGTTAAGATCATCATCCTCCGAAGAGTGCTTCTCCGGAGTAGTGATGGTGAGGATGGCCTCGCCACTTTTAGCCACTTGCCGGAGTACCCAACATGCTCGAAGACTGTGAGTTGGCTCAGCGCTCAAAGTCGCATGTATCTGACAGGGTTTGTCGAGGAGTTCATCAAGAACGGACCTGTATGCTGCAAAGGGTTTTCTTTTCTTGCCGCCGGGCTTAAGATCGGGTGCCACGTAAGTGTGTACCCGTTTTGCCCGGGCAGTGTACTTCTTAAAGGCAACGGGTTCCAATTGGGTTTTTTGGGGCCTTCCATGTGCTTTCCATCGTGCAGTACTTATGTACTACATGCGATAGTTCCGTGAAGGTCTGTATGTGACGGCAGTCGAGGGCATTCGGAGTCCCTCGTCGGTACAATTGCGGTGAAAACCCGAGACTGCGTCTTCGTCGCAGCAATCTTTAATCTTGTTTTTAACAAGTAGGAACCTGGCCGAAAAGTGATGGACCGTTTCCTGAGGTTGCTGCCATACATACATCAGGTCATATATGTCTGGAGGGCCTGAATTACTTGGAGAGTATTGATTGTGGTGGGTGGGTGGGCTAAAAATTGAATTACGACCCACAAGTGAGTCCGGAGCTTGTAAACTCTCCGAGGTCACCAGTTCGGGTCCGGGAAGATCCAAGTGCTCCCCGGAACCTAAGTCCGACCCCGAGTCCGGGGTACGTGAAGTCTCATCCAAAGGAAGGGTATCCGGTTCGATGGGTTCGGAAATCCGAACATAGCTGGTTTTTAACTTGGGGGAAGAAGTGTTTTCGGCTCGTTCCTCAACGACCGCCACCAGGTGGGTGATCGGCGGGGAATTAATCTCCCTCTGGTCGGGTTTAAGCCCGACCCAATCATAATCTGTTGAAAGCCCCAGGGCGGCGATGCGATCTACCGGCTCGTTTAAAGACGAGACATCCGCCGGATCCATCTTTTCGGAGTGTTCGAGACCGATGCGGAGGTGATGTTTGGCGATCGCGGGGGACGCCATCGGCTTGACAGCCGTACGGGCACCCATGGTGAGACCACCGAGATGGAGGACCTGTCCTCAAGTCAGGCTCCTTCCAGAAGTGATGTCATTGTTGATGACAAGGCGAGCCATAGATCGCTTTTTGTGACTACACAGCGGAGCTCTCAATGAAAGCATCAATGTCGGTGTCAAAACCGGCAGATCACGGGTAGGGGGCCCAAGCTGTGAGTCTAAGGATCAATGATAACAAGGGACAAGGGAGACACGATGTTTACCCACGTTCAGGCCTTCTTAATGGAGGTAAAACCATACGTCCTGCTTGATTGTATTTGATGAGTATATGGGTTACAAGAGTTGATCTACCACGAGATCGTAATGGCTAAACCCTAGTTGTCTAGCCTATCAGTATTCTGATAGCCTCTACGACCTAAATCCTCCAGTTTATTCACACACCGGAGGGATCTAGGGTTGTACAAAGTCGGTTTGCAGAAGAAGGAATAATACATCCGAACACCAAACTTGCAGTCCACGCATACAGGAGTCCTACCCGGACACGGGGGATGGTCTTCTATTTTTATCTTCACGGCCCGTCAGTCCAGCCCATATCGAATAGACCAGACACTTGAGGACCCCTGATCCAGGACTCCCTCAACAGCCCTTCGCCAGTAAGGCATCCCACTCCGTCTCCAGCTTTAATGCAGTTGTCGCGTGCTCGTGCTCCCGGGTCTCGGCAGCTGCCTTGCGGGAGGTAATCATCCCCTGTCCCTTCAGAAGCTCCTCCTCGCCCTTTTCCAGCTCCCCCTCATGGGACATGAGCCGCCCTTCACGGGAATCCGTGGCCTTCCCCTATGCCTGAAGCTGAATCTCACGTTCGGTGGCCTACCCCTGGAGCACCTTTTCGCGGGCCTCGGCCCCATGCCGCCTCCGCGCGGACTCCCGAGAGGTCTCTGATAACCCACAAGTATAGGGGATCACAACAGTTTTCGAGGGTAGAGTATTCAAACCAAATTTATTGATTCGACACAAGGGGAGCCAAAGAATATTCTCAAGTATTAGCAGCTGAGTTGTCAATTCAACCACACCTGAAATACTTAATATCTGCAGCAAAGTAGTATGGAAGTAGTGGTACCAGTGGCAAAAGTAACACTAGCAGTTTTGTAACAATCGTAACAGTGGCAACGGAAAAGTAACGAAGCAAAGATCAATATGAAACGAGCTCATAGGCAATGGATCAATGATGGATAATTATGTCGGATGGCATTCATCATGCAACAGTTATAACATAGGGTGACACAGAACTAGCTCCAATTCATCAATATAATGTAGGCATGTATTCCGAATATAGTCATACTTGCTTATGGAAAAGAACTTGCATGACATCTTTTGTCCTACCCTCCCATGGCCGTGGGGTCCTATTGGAAACTAAGGGATATTAAGGCCTCCTTTTAATAGAGAACCGGACCAAATCATTAGCACTTAATGAATACATGAACTCCTCAAACTACGGTCATCACCGGGAAGTGTCCCGACTATTGTCACTCCTGGGTTGCCGGATCATAACACGTAGTAGGTGATTATAACTTGCAAGATAGGATCAAGAACACAAATATATTCATGAAAACATAATAGGTTCAGATCTGAAATCATGGCACTCGGGCCCTAGTGACAAGCATTAAGCATAGCAAAGTCATAGCAACATCAATCTTACAACATAGTGGATACTAGGGATCAAACCCTAACAAAACTAACTCAATTACATGGTAAATCTCATCCAACCCATCACCGTCCAGCAAGCCTACGATGGGATTACTCACGCACGACGGTGAGCATCATGAAATTGGTGATGAAGGATGGTTGATGACGACGATGGCGATGATTTCCCCTCTCCAGAGCCTAAGACGGATTCCAGATCTGCCCTCTCGAGGAAGAACAGGAGGTGGCGGCGGCACTGTATCGTAAAACGCGATGAATCCATCTCTCTGATTTTTTTCTCCCCGAACGTGAATATATGGAGTTGGAGTTGAGGTCGGTGGATGTCCAGGGGACCCACAAGGTCAGAGGGCGCGCCGCAGGGAGTGGGCGCGCCCTCCACCCTTGTGGACAGGGTGTAGGCCCCCTCCGGTTGATTCTTTCTCCAATATTTTTTATTTATTCCAAAACTGATCTCTGTGAAGTTTCAGGTCATTCCGAGAACTTTTATTTCTGCACAAAAATAACACCATGGAAATTCTGCTGAAAACAACGTCAGTTCGGGTTAGTTCCATTGAAATCATGCAAATTAGAGCCCGAAACAAGGGCAAAAGAGTTTGGAAAAGTAGATACGATGGAGACATATCAACTCACCCAAGCTTAACCCATTGCTTGTCCTCAAGCAATTCAGTTGACAAACTGAAAGTGATAAAGAAAAAACTTTTACAAACTCTATTTGATCTTGTTGTTGCAAATATGTAAAGCCAGCATTCAAGTTTTTAGCAAAGATTATGAACTAAACATATTCACAATAACATTTAGGTCTCACATTTACTCATATCAATAGCATAATCAACTAGCGAGCAATAATAATAAATGTCAGATGACAGCACTTTCTCAAAACAATCATGATATGCTACAACAAGATGGTATCTCGCTAGCCCTTTCTGAGACCGCAAAACATAAATGCAGAGCACCCCTGAAGATCAAGGACTTACTAGACATTTTAATTCATGGCAAAAGAGATCCGGTCCCAGTCATACTCAATATAAATTAATAATAATGCATACAAATGACAGTGGTGCTCTCTAACTGGTGTTTTTATAAGAGGATGATGACTCAGCAATAAAAGTAAATAGATAGGCCCTTCGCAGAGGGAACCAGGGATTTGGAGAGCTGCCAAAGCTCGAGTTTTTGAAACAGAGATAAATAATATTTTGAGCGGTATGCTTTCATTGTCAACATAACAACCAAGAGATCTCGGTATCTTCCATACTAGATACATTATAGGTGGTTCACAAACAGAATGGTAAAGTTTATACTCCCCCACCACCAACAAGCACATTCCACGGCTGGTCCGGAACAACGGGTACCGTCCAACTAACAACAGTCCTGGGGAGTTTTGTTTGCAATTATTTTGATTTGATTTGAGCATGGGACTGGGCATCCCGGTTACCAGCCATTTTCTCGTGAATGATGAGCGGAGTCCACTCATCGTGAGAATAACCCACCTAGCATGGAAGATATTGACATCCCTAGTTGCTACATGAGCGATTCGAGCATACAAAATAGATTATCATTTGAAGGTTTAGAGTTTGGCACATGCTAATTTACTTGGAACAACAGGTAAATACCGCATATAGGAAGGTATGGTGGACTCATATGGAACAACTTTGGGTTTATGGAAGTGGATGCACAAGCAGTATTCCCGCTTAGTACAAGTGAAGGCTAGAAAAAGATTGGGAAGCGACCAACTAGAGAGCGACAACAGTCATAAACATGCATTGAGATTAACCAACATTGAATGCAAGCATGATTAGGATATGAATCACCATGAACATAAATATCGTGGAGGCTATGTTGATTTTGTTTCAACTACATGCATGAACATGTGCCAAGTCAAGCCACTCGAATCATTCAAAGGAGGATACCATCCTATCATTCTACATCACAACCATTTTAAAAGCATGCAAGGTAACCCATTATAAACTCCTAGCTAATTAAGCATGGAATGAATAACTATAATATCTAATTGTCATTGCAAACATGTTTCATTCATAATAGGCTGAATTAGGAATGATGAACTAATCATATTTAAAAAAACAAGATAGGTCGAGTTCATACCAGCTTTTCCTCATCTCAATCATTTCGTCATATATCGTCATTATTGCCTTTCACTTGCACGACCAAACGGTGTGGATAATAATAATAGTGCACGTGCATTAGACTAAGCTGGAATCTGCAAACATTATTCAGTGGAGAAGACAAGGTAATATGGGCTCTTTGTTAGATCAACAATAATGCATATGAGAGTCACTCAACATTTTCATCGTGGTCTTCTCATCTCGACCCCCAAAGAAAAGAAAAGAATTTCAAAGAAACACACTGAAATGTTTTTGGAGTTTTTGTTTTTCTAAAGATAGTAAAACAAGAACAAGAAAAACTATTTACACAGGAATGCTCCCAACAAGCAAAAGAAGAACGAGAAATCTTTTTGGGTTTTCTTTTAATACTATTACTAAGCATGCATGGAAAGTAAACTAAACAGAAGCTACAACTATTTTTTTGGTTTTTAAGGTTTTTCAAACACACAAGAAGAAAGCGGGAAAAAGAAATAAACTAACATGGATAATACAATGAAAAAGTATGAACACGGACAACCGAAATGAGTGTGTGAACATGAATATAATGTCGGTGAGAAATACGTACTCCCCCAAGCTTAGGCTTTTGGCCTAAGTTGGTCTAGGGCCACCACTGGCCTGGATGATATCCGAAACCATAGTTGGGGCCGTATTGTGCTGCGGCAGCTACCGCTTGGCGAGCTGCCTCCTGGAGGTGAGCAACCTCCGCTGTTCTCTCATACTCGTTTGCCTCCTCTCTAGTTATAAAATATCTCCCATTTACCTGAAAGTTAAAGAAGGCAGGAGCAGCAAGGGTAATATGGACGGCACACCGTCTGTCAAAGATTAATCGGTACTGGAGGGACTATTCGTTCCTCTCAAGAAACTGGTAGCGTACCATAGCATTATAATCTAGAAAAGCAGGTGGCAACTCAATGTCATTCTCTCTTATGGATACACCAAGATAATTAGCTAAACGAGTTGCGTAATTCCCACCAAATAAATCTCCATCTTTAGCATTAAGATGTAACCTCCTCGCAATAATGGCCCCCAAGTTATAACGCTTATCACCTAACACCGCACACTTGAGGACACTAAGATCTAGAACGCAAAGGTGGATATGTTCATGCTTACCATTAATGCAGCTACCTATAAAGAGAGCAAAATAATGTATGGCAGGAAAGTGAATGCTCCCTATGGTGGCTTGTGTGATATTTCTAGTTTCTCCCACGGTGATTCTAGCAAGGAAATCATTGTATTCAGATTTGTGAGGCTCACTAAGAATACCCCACTATGGAACTTTGCATGCATCACTAAAATCTTCTAAGTCCATGGTATAAGATTTATCATAGAGATAAAACAGGATAGTATAAGTACTGCGCTTAGATGAAAATTCAAACTTCCGCACAAAGGAATCGGTGAGGTAATAGTATTGTCGGCACTTATCTGATATGAATTCCTCAAGATCAGCATTTTGTACGTATGGATCAAACTCATCCTTGAAACCTGCATGGACCATGAATTCATCCAACGGCCATTCACAAGGCCGCACTTGAGCTTCCCTTGGTGGTTCGAGGTTTCACTCATGTATTGCGAGCCTCGGTGCTTGCTTCCGCGAAGAGCCACCTTGGTACATTTTCCTAGACATTTTTCTTCCTCTGAAAAATTTCTGAAATTTTTAGTGACTCAAAATAAAAGTGAACCAAACTCAACAAGATTGATAGCAACTACTCCTACACGTGCCTAGAGACTATATCATGCATCAAAACTACTTTGGACCATATAAATTTGACATGCAAGCTCAAGAACAAGGTCACCACAGCAGCAAAAATTTGCAATAAATAAAGCACTAGAACAAAAACTAATTGGACCATCGGAGGAGTCACATACCGAAGAACAATCCCCCAAAGCAGTTTTGTGAATGGAGCTTTGAGCAAGGAGATTGAAAATGGCAGCAAAATGAGCAAGAACACGGGTTTGAGCTATGGGATGATTTTTTCTGGAGGAAGACGAAGTGGATGGGTGCTGGAATAAGTGGACGGGAATCATGTGGGGCCCACAAGGTCAGGGGCGCGCCCTCCCCCCTCGTGTCCCACTGGTGAGGCCCCCTGGTGTGTTCTCAGTGCCAGAAATTCTCAAATATTCTATAAAAAATCATACTAAACTTTCAGGGCATTTGGAGAACTTTTATTTTCGGGACATTTTTTATTCCACGGATAATTCAGAAAATAGATAGAAAATACTACTTTTGCTTTAGTTATTCTAATAATAGAAAGTAAAGATGGGTACAGAGAGTTGTGCTTTCTAAATTCATCCATCTCATGCCCATCAAAAGGAATCCATTAACAAGGTTGATCAAGTCTTATTAACAAACTTCTTCCGAATGACATGAAACTGGAGAATTTTTTAATAACACTAGGTTACCTCAACGGGGATATGCATGTCCCCAATAATAAGAATATCATATTTCTTTTTGACAGTAGGAAGAGGGAACTCAAAACCTCCAATAGTAATAGTTGAGAATTTTCCAATAGAATTGATACTATGAAAGTGAGGTTGTTTCTTCGGAAAGTGTACCGTATGGTCATTACCATTAACATGAAAAGTGACATTGCCTTTGTTGCTATCAATAACAACCACTGCAGTATTAAAAAAACATCTACCAAGGATGATCGACATACTGTCGTCCTCGGGAATACCAAGAATAACAAAGTCTGTTAAGATAGTAACGTTTGCAACCACAACAGGCACATCCTCACAAATACCGATGGGTATAGTAGTTGATTTATCAGCCATTTGCCGCCTACGGGCACGGCGTGAGAGCTGTTAGCGCGCCCCATGGCCGTGGCATCCTTGGTCGCCTCTGCCTCGCGGGGCTCGCT
This sequence comes from Triticum aestivum, assembly GCF_018294505.1. Classification (NCBI taxonomy): domain Eukaryota; kingdom Viridiplantae; phylum Streptophyta; class Magnoliopsida; order Poales; family Poaceae; genus Triticum; species Triticum aestivum. Next base: position 243,570,412 of record NC_057814.1, read on the forward strand.
GGCCTTGCCTCTGCCCTTCGCGGGCGCGGGCCGGATGCACGAGGTGCCGAACCTGCCGCCGTCGTCATCATCATCTTCGTCATCGTCACCACGTGGTCAGGGGCCTCCCGTAGGAGTTGGCAGCGGGATGGCAGTGGCGAGTCCTCCCCACTCTCCTCCGCGACCGAGGTCACCGAGGCTGCCGTGCTACCCTGGCCTCCCAACACCGTCTCCTCCTCCGTGGAGTCCTCGTAAGACTCTTCAGGCTCCTCCGGGGCCTCCTAGATCAGCGCCCCTGGTCGAATCGAGGCATAGCCTTGACAAGCTCGTCCCTGTCGGCCAGGCAGTACAAGGGGGAGGCATTGGGAGGCACGTCGCCCACCTTGCCGGGAAACAGGAACTTCATGGCCTCCTTCACGACGGCACCCATGAGGCTATCCTTGCCTAGCCGGATCAGGTCCTCCTTCCCGGTAATCTCCCACACGGGGCGCAAGCGCCTCTGGAGGGGCGCGTTGCGCTGACGGATGAACTCCTTGGTGACTGATGTCTACTACACAACTTGTTCTTGTAGACTCGTGTTGGGCCTCCAAGCATAGAGTTTTGTAGGAGAGTAGCAATTTTCCCTAAAGTGGATGACCTAAGGTTTATCAATTCATGGGAGGCATACGATGAAGATGGTCCCTCTCAAACAACCCCGCAACCAAATAACAAAGAGTCTCTTGTGTCCCCAACAGACCAAATACAATGGTAAATTGTATAGGTGCACTAGTTCGGCAAAGAGATGATGATACAATTGTAGTAATGATAGTAGATATTGATTTTTGTAATAGGAACGATAAAGAACAGCAAGGTAGCAAGTAACAAAAGTGAGCACAAACAATATTGCAATGCTTAGAAACAAGGGCTAGGGTCCCTACTTTCACTAGTATAATCTCTCAATAATGCTAATATAATTGCATCATATAACCATCCCTCAATGTGCGATGAAGAATCACTCCAAAGTTCTTATCTAGCGAAGAAAAGAAGAAGAAATTGTTTGTACGGTACGAAACTGCCTCAAAGTTATTCTTTCCGATCGATCTATCCAAGAGTTCGTACTAAAGTTACACCAAGTTATCCTTTCCGATCGATCTATCCAAGCGTTCGTACTAAAATAACACCATATGATACACATCAACCAACTCTAATGTCACCTAGAAACTCCAATGTCACCACGAGTATCCATGAGTGGATTATATGATATGGACCAAACAATTTCAGATTCATAATACTCAATCCAACACAAAGAACCTCACAGAGTGCCCCAAGATTTCTACCGGAGAAACAAGGATGAAAATGTGCATCAACCCCTATGCATAGATTACCCCAATGTCACCTTGAGAATCCGCGAGTTGAGTGCCAGAACATATATCAAGTAAATCAATATGTTATTCCATTGTCACCACAGGTATTCATAGCAAGACATACATCAAGTGCTCTTAAATCCATCAAAGTATTCATTCTGATAATAACAAAATTTCAAAGGGAAAACTCAATTCATCACAACAAGACAGAGAGGGGAAAACACCATATGATCCAACTATATTAACAAAGCCCGCGATACATCAAGATCTTGCCAAATCAAGAACACGAGAGAGAGAGGAAGAGATTAAACACACAGTTATTGGTACAAACCCTCAGCCCCGAGGGTGGACTACTCCCTCCTCATCATGGTGGCCACCGGAATGATGAAGATGGCCACCGGTGATGATTTCCCCCTCCGGCAGGGTGCCAGAACAGGGTCTAGATTGGTTTTTCGTGGCTACAGAGGCTTGCGGTGGCGGAACTTTTGATCTAGGTTAAATTTTGGGTTTTTTTAATATATAGGATTTTTTGGTGCCGGTTTCACGCGAAGATGGGCCTCAGGAGCCTACTACCCACCAGGGCGCGCCAGGGGGGTGGCGCGCCCTGGTGCCTAGTGGGCAGCAGGGGCCCCCCTCAAGTGGTTATTTGCTCTGGTATTTTTCTTTTCTTCCAAAAAAATCGTCAAAAAGATTCGTCCAATTCTGAGAACTTTCAATTCTGCACACAAAAAAACACTGCGGTAGTTATGCTGAAAATAATGCCAGTCCGGGTTAGTTCCATTCAAATCATAGCAAAACCATATAGAATTGTTGGAAACATGGCATGAGTACTTCATAAATTATAGATACGTTGGAGACGTATCAGCAACCACTTCCGCCGTAAGCCCAGCCATCTTCAGATCCCCCGTCCGCTCTAGACTTGGCTTAAGGACAGCGCGGCTGAGCTTTTCGTGTTCCCAATCATCGATCTTCTTGACCGGCTCTGTGGGAATCGCTAGGTGGGGGTGAGCCCGCCTGGCATCGGCATAGATCCAGTGCGTCTGGAAGCCCTCCACTTTCTTCGACATCTTCATGTTGATGATGAGCTTGTCCATCTTGTCGATGATACGGAAGGAGGCGCGGGACGCGCGCTGGTGCCTCAGGGAGACCCGCAGGATATAGAAAGTCTGGAGGAGCGCTACGGACGACATCACTCCCAGGAAGGCCTCGTAGAAGTAGGAGAAAATGGCGAGGACCAGGATGGAATTGGGTTGGAGATGGAGCAAATGGACCTAATAGTGCTCCAAGATGGCATAGAGGAAGTCGAAGAATGGTGGTACTAGCCCGGTGAAGAACGAGTGGAAGAAGATTAGCACCGCCGTGTCTGTCATGTGGCACCGCGGGGTCGAGCCTGGCCAGATCTAAACGATGCCCTCCTCGTGGTGCTCGCCATCCAGCAGGGGGCGCGCCTTGGCCATCCCTTTCTCATCGATGATGGACGAGCGCTACAGGGCCTGCTTGGGTTCGCCTGCCGCCGGTGCCTTGCTGGGGCGGGCTTGCGTGGCCGTCTTCTTCTTGCTAGAGGCCATGACGAAGGAGGAAGAAGGGACAAGGGGAGCAGTCGCATTGGAGGTGGAGGACGAGAAAGGCAGCAATGATGTGCCAGCGCGCCGCACGCATGTTTTATCATCAAGACGGCGGTTTTCGAGGAGTCGTGAGGAGTGGGGTCATCCCGTCCCGTCAAAGCGCCACACGTCACCACCTGGGCGTGGAAGTTGGTGGGCCCCAAGTCATTTTGCTCCCAACGGGCAAGCGAAGCGCGCGCGCCGTGGGCCCGGGGGCTACAGTCGATCCAGTGGATACAGGGGTACCACGGCCTATTGAAGGAAATATGCCCTAGAGGCAATAATAAATTTATTATTTATTTCCTTATTTCATAATAAATGTTTATTATTCATGCTAGAATTGTATTAACCGGAAACATAATACATGTGTGAATACATAGACAAACAGAGTGTCACTAGTATGCCTCTACTTGACTAGCTCGTTTATCAAAGATGGTTAAGTTTCCTAACCATAGACATGAGTTGTCATTTGACTAACGGGTTCACATCATTAGAGAATGATGTGATTGACTTGACCCATTCCGTTAGCTTAGCACTTGATCGTTTAGTATGTTGCTATTGCTTTCTTCATGACTTATACATGTTCCTATGACTATGAGATTATGCAACTCCCGTTTACCGGAGGAACACTTTGTGTGCTACCAAACTTCACAACGTAACTGGGTGATTATAAAGGTGCTCTACAGGTGTCTCTGAAGGTACTTGTTGAGTTGGCATATTTCGAGATTAGGATTTGTCACTCCGATTATCGGAGAGGTATCTCTGGGCCCTCTCTGTAATGCACATCACTATAAGCCTTGCAAGCAATGTGACTAATGAGTTAATTGCGGGATGATGCATTACATAACGAGTAAAGAGACTTGCCGGTAACGAGATTGAACTAGGTATTGAGATACCAACGATCGAATCTCGGGCAAGTAACATACCGATGACAAAGGGAACAATGTATGTTGTTATGCGGTTTGACCGATAAAGATCTTCGTAGAATATGTGGGAGCCAATATGAGCATCCAGGTTCCGCTATTGGTTATTGACCGGAGACGTGACCGGAGACGTAAAGATCGATATATTGGACGACTATATTCGGACATCGGAAAGGTTCCGAGTGATTCGGGTATTTTTCGGAGTACCGGAGAGTTACGGGAATTCGTATTGGGCCTTAATGGGACATACGGGAAAGGTGTGAAAGGCCCCAAAGGGTGGCCGCACCCCTCCCCATGGACTGATCCGAATTGGACTAGGGAGGGGGGCGCCCCCTTCCTTCCTTCTCCTTCAGTAGGACTCCCCCCTTGGCGCGCCCTCCTTGGCCGGCCGCCTCTCCCCCCTTGCTCCTTTATATACGGGGGCAGGGGGCACCTCTAGACACAACAATTGATCCCTTGATCTCTTAGCCGTGTGCGGTGCCCCCCTCCACCATATTCCACCTCGATCATATCGTAGCGGTGCTTAGGCGAAGCCCTGCGTTGGTAGCATCATCATCACTGTCACCGCGCCGTCGTGCTGACGAAACTCTCCCGTGAAGCTCTGCTGGATCGGAGTTCGCGGGACGTCATCGAGCTGAACGTGTGCTGAACTCGGAGGTGCCGTACGTTCGGTACTTGGATCGGTCGGATCGTGAAGACGTACGACTACATCAACCGCGTTGTGCTAACGCTTCCACTTTCGGTCTACGAGGGTACTTGGACAACACTCTCCCTAACTAGAGATCAAAGCGGAAAGCCTTCACCGAAGCGAAAGCACCTGCCTCCTTGGCCCAGAGGTACCATATTTTGGAATTACATCGAGAGTTTCTTTTAACACCCTTTTATTAAAGCTTGCTTAATTTGGCAGAAGAAGTATGCCCCTACATCAGTCCGAAGATTCCCCGGGTGCGCCGAATCACAACTCCGGCCTAAAGTCCTCGGCGCAAGCCAGAGCTTCCTCCGAACACACGGCAACCGGTGCGCCTCTTGCGAACTCCGATGATGGTTCGGTCAGCAACTCCAAAGTCGAGAGCGTAATGAATCATCCCCGCCGGAGGGAGACTTTACGTCATACTGCCTTTGCCGAATAGGAATTTAGTGCTTTTAATTCGGTGGATGCGTACCTTGGAGCGGCCCGGAAAGGTCTTGAAGGGACCGTCGGTCTTTTGCCGCCAAAGTGTAGGTATATAACTAAAATAGCTTGAAAGCAGATCATGTTCCCTAACCAACTAGCCCCCAAGCCTTAATTTGGGCGGGACGACTGAGTTAAGGGTGTTTGATGATATTATTTTTGTAGGCCGCAAGAGAGCAGAGCAAAAAGCTGTTCGACGACCTTGAGGTGAGCCGTACACAGTTGGTCGAAACCAAGGCCGAACTGGATGCGGCTCGGAAAGCCAGCAGTGAATTGTCCGATAAGTAGAAAAAATTGTCTCACGGGTATATAGTGTATTCAATGCATTAACACCTTTTTCTCCGTATAGTCGCGGAAGCCGTAAGCGGGTTGCGGAAGGAGCTGGAGGCTGGTAAACGAGTGCTGGCGCGAAGTCAGGAGAGAAAAATGAGCTCAAGCTAGAGAATCAGCGGAAAGCTGAGGAAATTACGAGTTTGAAAACTTAACTCGCACAAGCTTTGGAGGAAAACCAGAAATTGAAAGGTGGCATATTTCGTAAACGCTAATCTTACCGTTACGTTGGCAAGTACCATTGATGTGTTAACGATGATGTGCAACACCTGCTTGTTAGGTCTCCTGACTGAGCGGCCCAAGGAAGAAGCAAGCACTTATGACGGGAACCTTTTAATGGAGCTGTCGAAGACTATGAGAGGGCTCGGAAAGCCCTGAAGAGCATGGTGAAGGCGTTATGACCGTTAGATGTGTCACCAGAGAATATGGTCGAACTAGCCAATCGCTTTAAGGGAGCTCGGCGAAGGTTTGAATTATGGAAGATCTCCTCTTGCCGAGAAGGAGCGCGCGAGGCATGTGCTATGGTAAATACCCGTTTACCAAGCTAGACCTAGAGCATATGGCTCAGGTTGATCTAGTGGGTCCTGACGATCGAGAGATACCTCTAAGCTTGGTGTATGATGATGTCATGCGAGACGCTCGCCATTCTCAGAAGGATTGTGCTTCAGAGCAATTGATTGACAATGTCGATCAAGAGTAGTTTTGCCAATTCTATGTAGGGACAATTGCTTTTTTACCCCTAGTTGGTTCCTACCCACGGGTTTTGCCCTTACTTTTTGAGCTTGCTCAGTTTTGCCCTTACTTTTTCCGTCGAGGTCCCTAGAATGCCCTTTGACCATTTGACGAAAACTTTGAAATTTCATAACTAATTCATATGAACTCAGAAAAATGCAAATAAGATATCAAAATGTTCAGATAAACATTACCTTTATGTGCATATCATTTGCATTCAGGACAAAAGCACGGTTTAAACTACCTGAGGTAACTAATGATATTAACATTATTAAAAGTAAAAAGGTATAAACAATATTTTTTTCATGAATAAAAATTACATGCAAATGTAGGTGATGTTTTCAGAACATCCTGATATCTTATTTGCATTTTTCTGAGTTCGTATCAACTTGTTATGAAGTTTCCAAATAATGGTCAAAGTCGTTAGAACATTATTAACAAGATGATACGAACTCAGAAAAATGCAAAAAAGATATCTAGATGTTCAAAAAACATCACCTACATTTGCATGTAATTTTTATTCATGAAAAAATAATGTTTATACCTTTTTTATTTTTAATAATGTTAATAATATTAATTACCTCATGTCGTTTAAAGGGTATTTTTGTCCTAAATACAAATGATATGCACCTAAAGGTAATGTTTATCTGAATATTTTGATATCTTATTTGCATTTTTCTGAGTTCATATGAATTAGTTATGAATTTTCAAAGTTTTGGTCAAACGGTCAAAGGGCATTCGAGGGACCTCGACGGAAAAACTAAGGGCAAAACTGAGCAAGCTCTAAAAGTAAGGGCAAAACCCGTGGGTAGGAACCAACTAGGGGTAAAAATGCAATTGTCCCTATGTATCTATGTACTTTACGTTGACCAAGCTCAATCTGCGTTCTTATTTTTATCTTTAAAGAACGTTGTCTTAACTGGCCATCGGCTTCTACCTCCATGATCAGTGATCGGGAAGTGTTCCATACTACGTGCCTTGGGAAACAAGGCAACACTTTGGGAACCAGGCAATCCGGCCATCTGGCTCGAACGGACGAATCATGTGCGGAGAGTTATGTTATATTACTGTTGGACGTAAGAAACATCTTCCAATGAAAATAGTTCCTCCAAAGGTTCCTTTCTTCGGGTAAAATTATAGTCCGGATACGGGAGATTAATGGAGACCAATGGATGCGAGAAAACCCTGGTGATAAGCGTGAGGCTATATTCACTTCCCTTAGGACGACTTATTGTATTCTGTAAGAACGCTAGCTTTTCGCTTCACTCGTCTGAGGTACGGTCCCAGATGACCCGGTCATAACAATCGCAGAGGTGCTCCCTTTACTCCCTAGCTGAACAATCGGGAATGTAGGGGTAAGCACAGGAGCCAGGCAACCCAGCTTGGCAAAGATCTTGAGTCAAATAAGTGCATATTTTGGCTTGAAAGATATGGGAAGGCTGTAATCGAAACAAATGTGATTTACATTGATTATACTTTTCGGCTCCTCGAAGGGAGCCCCCATGCAAAGCTGGGTGTAACATTCCATGATGTATATGGTATTAGCTTGGTATGGTTCGGTTTAGCCGAACGCCCGCCATATCAAAATTACTATAAAAACGAAGAAGAGGTGAGGATGTATGTGTGGCGATGTCGAACTCAGGCGTAAAAGCGCTGGAGCCGGGCTGCGTTCCACGGGTTCGGTTCGAGGCAATCATTGGCGGGCACAAAGGCGATATGCTCCTCCTATAAGTACTTCATCAATGATGTACATGCCCTCCCATTTGGGCGAGAGTTTATGCTTCTGCTTTTCAGGGAGCCGAAGGACGAGGTCGCCCATGTTGTATATCTTTGCCCGAACTTCGCGGTTTTGGTAGCGCCATGCTTGCTGCTGATAAAGCGTGGATCGGGCTCGAGATATATCTCGTTCTCCTTCAAGGGCGTCCAAGTCATCCTGTCGATCCAGCTCGGCTTCCTTTTCTTCGTACATGTGTACTCTAGGCGCGTCATGGATGAGGTCGCATGGGAGTACCGCTTCCGCACCGTATACCATAAAGAATGGTGTGTATCCGGTTGTTCGGTTAGGAGTAGTGCACAGCCCCCATAATACGGAATCGAGTTCCTCGACCCAATGGCAATCTGATTGTTTAAGTGACTGGACTAGGCGAGGTTTGATGCCGCTCATAATGAGCCCGTTGGCCCGTTCTACCTGTCCATTGGTCTGTGGATAGTACACCGAAGCGTAATCGAGCTTAATGCCCATTTTGCCGCACCGGTCTTTGACTTCCTGGGCGGTGAAGTTGGTGCCGTTATCGGTGATTATGCTATGGGGGACACCATAATGGTGTGTGACGTCAGATAAGAAGTCGACAACCAGTCCGGATTCTGCCGAAATGAAGGATCTTGCCTCAATCCACTTGGTGAATTTGTCGACTATGACCAATAGGTACTTCTTTTTCTTTGTCCCCCCTTTGAGTGGCCCGACCATGTCGAGCCCCCAGACCACGGAAGGCCATGTTATCGTTTTCGTCCGAAGAGCTGTGGGAGGCATGTGGCTTTGGTTTGCAAATAGCTGGCATCCAACACAGTGTTCGACCAGTGTCCGACATCCTCATGGGAAGTGGGCCAGAAGAATCCTGCTTTGAAAGCCTTGCTGACCAAAGCCCGAGCTGTCGCGTGGTGGCTGCTCATGCCCACGTGTATTTCTGCGAGGAGTTGCTGCCCCTCTCTTCAGAGATGCACCTTTGTAAGATTCTTGTAGTGCTCTTTTTATAGAGTTCACCCTCATGGATCTTGTATGACTTTAGAGCGTCGGACTATACGTCGTGCCTCCGTCTAATCCTCTGGGAGCTGTTTTCGCATGAGGTAGGCGAGCAGAGTTTCTGTCCAGGGGGCGATTACGGCCGGCAGAAGGTGTTTCCTCGAGTGCGGAGCCGTCGATGATGTGATCATCAGGTTCGTCTTCTGGGGAAACATTCTGAGCGGCATCACTGATTAGTGTTCCGGAGTCATCATCCCGCCATACTATGGAGGGTCTGAAGAGCCGCTCGAGGAAAGTATATTTGGGAACCTGGTCGCGCTTGGCGCCCATGCGGGCGAGGACGTCCATGGCTTGATTGCTGTCTCTAGAGACATGGTGAAATTCTAGGCCCTCGAACCGGGCCGATATCCAGAGGACTGCATTTCTGTATGATGCCATTTTGGGGTCTTTGGCGTCAAATTTGCCGTTGACTTGAGAGATCGCTAGGTTTGAATCTCCCCTTACTTCAAAGCGTCGCACCCCCATTGACGTGGCCATCCGAAGACCGTGTAGTAGCGCTTCGTATTCAGCTACGTTGTTGGAGTCCATGTACATTATTTGTAGGACATACCGAACGGTGTCGCCTGTAGGGGATATTAGAATTACCCCAGCCCCCAGTCCGGCTAACATTTTTGAGCCGTCGAAGTACATTGTCCAGTGCGAATATGTACTCTATTCCCGGGGTAGTTCGGCTTTGGTCCATTCGGCTATAAAATCGGCCAGCACCTAAGATTTAATAGCTTGGCATGGTTTGTATGTTATCTCAAAAGGAAGGAGCTCGATGGCCCATTTGGCGATGCGGCCCGTGGCATCCCTGTTGTTTATTATCTCATTCAAGGGGACCTCTGATGCCACTATGACCGAACATTCCTGAAAGTATTGTCGTAGCTTTCGGGATGCCATAAAAACCGTGTAGGCAATCTTTTGATAGTGCGGGTATCGTGATTTGCATGGAGTGAGTACCTCGGGCACATAATAGACCGGCTTCTGGACTTGGAACTTGTGGCCCACAGACTCCTGCTCTACGACGAGCACCACGCTAACCACCTGATTGGTGGCCGAAATATATAGTAGCATGGGCTCGCGGACGCTAGGTGCAGCCAGGATAGGGTTGCCGACAAGAAGTGTTTTAATCTCCTCGAGCGCCACAGTTGCTTCATCTGTCCATTGAAAGTTCTTGGTATTTTTGAGCAGTCTATAGAGTGGGAGCGCTTTCTCCTGAGGCGAGATATGACGCGGCTTAAAGCTGCTATGCATCCGGCCAATTGCTGGACGGGCTTGAGCTCTGTTGGTATTGCGAGCTGGGATAGCGCACTAATTTTGGCTGGGTTGGCCTTGATTCCTCTATGGGAAACGATGAATCCAAGAAATTTTCCGTCCGGGACCCCAAAGACGCATTTCTCCGGGTTGAGCCGTATATCATAAGCTCGCAAGTTGTCAAATGTTTGGCGGAGGTCGTCTATCAGTTGGTCGATGTTTTTGCTTTTGACAACCACGTCGTCTACATATGCCTCGAGCGTTCTGCCGATTTGACTCTCGAGGCATGTTTGAATCATGCGTTGGTATGTGGCTCCTACAGTTTTTAGCCCGAACGGCATGGTATTGAAGCACAAAGGCCTGTAAGGGGTGATGAATAGGATTGCTGCCTGGTCGGACTCCTTCATCTTAATCTGGTGGTATCTAGAGTATGTTTCAAGGAAGCACAACGAGTCGTGTCCGGCGGTGGCGTTGATGATCTGGTCTATTCTTGGTAGGGGAAAGGGTCCTTAGGGCAGGCTTTGTTAAGGTCTTTAAAATCGACACAGAGCCGCCAGGACTTGTCTTTCTTGGGTACCATGACCAGATTTGCTAACCACTCAGGGTGCTTGATCTCGCGGATGAATCCGGCCTCCAACAGTTTTGCCAGCTCCTCGCCCATGGCTTACCGTTTGGGTTCGGAAAATAGGTGTAGAGTCCGTTTCACCGCTTGAAGCCTTTTAAGATGTTTAGGCTGTGTTCTGTCACCCTGCGTGGGATTCCCGGCATGTCTGAGGGGTGCCAGGCGAATATTTCCTAGTTTCCACACATGAATGTTTTTAGCGCCTCGTCGACTGCAGGGTCCAGCTGTGCTCCTATGGATGCGGTTTTATTGGGATCTGTTGGGTGCACTTGAAATTTTACTATTTCATCTCCTGGCTTGAATGATGTGGATTTTTGTCTTTTACTAAGGACCACATCATCCCTTGTGACTGTAGTGCGTCGTGCTGTCAATTCTTCGGCCGCAAGGGCTTCGGACAGTGCCTCTAGAGCGAGGGATGCCGTCTTGTTTTCGGCTCGCAGAGCCTTGCTTGGGTCGCTTTTAAGTGAGATAACCCCATTGGGCCCTGGCATTTTGAGTTTCATATACCCGTAATGTGGTATGGCCTGAAATGTTGAGGGTCTGAAGAGCCGCTCGAGGAAAGTATATTTGGGAACCTGGTCGCGCTTGGCGCCCAGGCGGGCGAGGACGTCCATGGCTTGATTGCTGTCTCTAGAGACATGGTGAAATTCTAGGCCCTCGAACCGGGCCGATATCCAGAGGACTGCATTTCTGTATGATGCCATTTTGGGGTCTTTGGCGTCAAATTTGCCGTTGACTTGAGAGATCACTAGGTTTGAATCTCCCCTTACTTCAAAGCGTCGCACCCCCATTGACGTGGCCATCCGAAGACCGTGTAGTAGCGCTTCGTATTCAGTTGCGTTGTTGGAGTCCATGTACATTATTTGTAGGACATACCGAACGGTGTCGCCTGTAGGGGATATTAGAATTACCCCAGCCCCCAGTCCGGCTAACATTTTTGAGCCGTCGAAGTACATTGTCCAGTGCGAATATGTACTCTGTTCCTGGGGTAGTTCGGCTTTGGTCCATTCGGCTATAAAATCGGCCAGCACCTAAGATTTAATAGCTTGGCATGGTTTGTATGTTATCTCAAAAGGAAGGAGCACGATGGCCCATTTGGCGATGCGGCCCGTGGCGTCCCTGTTGTTTATTATCTCATTCAAGGGGACCTCTGATGCCACTATGACCGAACATTCCTGAAAGTAGTGTCATAGCTTTCGGGATGCCATAAAAACCGTGTAGGCAATCTTTTGATAGTGCGGGTATCGTGATTTGCATGGAGTGAGTACCTCGGGCACATAATAGACCGGCTTCTGGACTTGGAACTTGTGGCCCACAGACTCCTGCTCTATGACGAGCACCACGCTGACCACCTGATTGGTGGCCGAAATATATAGTAGCATGGGCTCGTGGACGCTAGGTGCAGCCAGGATAGGGTTGCCGACAAGAAGTGTTTTAATCTCCTCGAGCGCCACAGTTGCTTCATCTGTCCATTGAAAGTTCTTGGTATTTTTGAGCAGTCTATAGAGTGGGAGCGCTTTCTCCCCGAGGCGAGATATGACGCGGCTTAAAGCTGCTATGCATCCGGCCAATTGCTGGACGTGCTTGAGCTCTGTTGGTATTGCCAGCTAGGATAGCGCGCTAATTTTGGCCGGGTTGGCCTTGATTCAACTATGGGAAACGATGAATCCAAGAAATTTTCCGTCCGGGACCCCGAAGACGCATTTCTCCGGGTTGAGCCGTATATCATAAGCTCGCCGCTTGAAGCCTTTTAAGATGTTTAGGCTGTGTTCTGTCACCCTGCGTGGGATTCCCGGCATGTCTGAGGGGTGCCAGGCGAATATTTCCCAGTTTCCACACATGAATGTTTTTAGCGCCTCGTCAACTGCAGGGTCCAGCTGTGCTCCTATGGATGCGGTTTTATTGGGATCTGTTGGGTGCACTTGAAATTTTACTATTTCATCTCATGGCTTGAATGATGTGGATTTTTGTCTTTTACTAAGGACCACATCATCCCTTGTGACTGTAGTGCGTAGTGCTGTCAATTCTTCGGCCGCAAGGACTTCGGATAGTGCCTCTAGAGCGAGGGATGCCGTCTTGTTTTCGGCTCGCAGAGCCTTGCTTGGGTCGCTTTTAAGTGAGATAACCCCATTGGGCCCTGGCATTTTGAATTTCATATACCCGTAATGTGGTATGGCCTGAAATGTTGAGAATGCCTCACGTCCTAGAAGGGCGTGGTATCCATACAGAAGGGCACAATGTGAAATAGCAAGGGTTCGGATCTGTAGTTATAAGGTGTGCCGAACACAACGTCCAGGGTTACGCGTCCCGAGCAGTGTGCCTCCCTACCGGGTATTATACCTCGGAATGTGGTGTGGTTACGTTCGATGCGGGATCTATTGAGATGCATTTTGTCGAGAGTATCCTCGTAGATGAGGTTGAGGCCACTGCCTCCGTCCATCAGAACTTTGATCAACCGAAAACCATCGACAATGGGGTCGAGGACTAGTGCGGCCGGTGCGTGATTTCTACGGGGACCCAGCTCGTCCTTCTCATCGAAGGTAATAGGCACGGCTGCCCATGGCCATGAGGCCGTTACTTGATATATCTGGCTGAGTTCTCGAAGAGCCTTTTTCCTTTTATTGTTTGAGGTGAACGTCTTGTATACCGTAAGGACATTGTGGTCCTGTGGTGAAGCCGCAGACTGCTTATCCCGAGGTGTAAGGCCCAAGACTGGCTCGCTATATTTGGTCAGTTGTCTTACCACCCAACAAGCTTGAAGTCTGTGGGTTGGGTTTGCGTCTAGCAAGACCGAGTGTATTGGGCATGGTTTATCCAGCAACTCATCCAGCAATGATCTAGGCCTAGTCTTCATTTCGTTAGGCTCGCGTTCCTGCGACCGATTTGTATATGCCCGTTTAAAGCGAGACATTCCATGCTGCGCGGTGGACAGTGGCCCCATGTTCATCTGTTGCGCCCTCCACGTGTTATCCATGGCGCAATACTTGCGTACCATGTCTGATAGTTCGGTGAAGCTTTGAATTCGGCGACGAGCGAATGCGTTTAAGAGGCCCTCGTTCTTGCAGTTGAACTGGAAGGCTTTAATTATCTCTTTGTCACAGCAAGGCGCCATCATGTTCTTCACAAGGAGAAATCTAGCCCAATAATGATGGGCTGTCTCGTTTGGCAGCTATTTGACATACAGGAGGTGCCATATGTCCGGGTTTCCTGAATCCGGGGAGTATTCTGTATGGTCGGTGGGTGGAAAATATTCGAGGATTCCCTCCTGCAGCGGACCCAGACTATCCTTAATGGGTGGTTGGGTCGTGTCCAGTTCTGATCATGCAGGGCTCGGATCCGGACTGGTATGCGGCTGGATCGGCTCAAGGTCGGATATTGCATTGGGGATCAAGTCTAAACGAACATCTGGGCTGGTGTATAACTCCGAGCTGGAGACTCGAGTGTACACCGTTCTTAGCTTGTAAGGTCGTGGACTCTCCTGGGCCTCTTGGATGGTGGCGACGAGGTGCGTGATCGGAGGACTGTTGATTTCTCGGTCGTCGGGTTTAAGCCCAATCCAATCATAGGCCATGGGCCTGATAACGGAGATTCCCATTGCACGGAATAGACTTACGAGGTGGTCCGCCAGCTGGGCACATGGGGGTGTCGGACACTCCGGCGACTCGGCAGGAGATCTTGTGGGCGGTCTGTCTGAGTCAGGCTTCAAGGCCGAACTCTGAGAGATACCTGATTCTTGTGAGTCTGCTGGTCCTGGGGTCGATGCCCCTAAACCAGTGAGTCCCTCTATGGGGGTGAAGCCTTCGATCTGGTCAAGGCGACCAGTGGGATCATCGCATACTAATATGCCGCTGAAGACGAGGAGATGACCAGGGGCGGGGAAGCCCTCGGCGCTGGTGTGGTTTCCAATGAATGGTTGAGCCATCGATTCTTCTGGCGATCCAACAGCGGAACTCTCAATGAAAGCACCAATGTCGGTGTCAAAACTGGCAGAGCTCGGGGTAGGGGTCCTGAGCTGTGGATCTATGATCGATGGGGAACAAGGGACGATGAACACAGTGTTTACCTAGGTTCGGGCCCTCTCGAAGAGGTAATACCCTACGTCCTGCTTGATTATATTAGATGTATAGTATGATTTCCAGAGTAGATCTACCTCGAGATCAGCATGAGCTAAACCATAAGGTGATGAGGTGATGAATATAGCTCTCCTCCTAAAGACTACAACCCTCGGTTTATATAGACACCGATAGGGTTAGGGTTACTGGAGATAGATTACAATAAGGGAGAAAAAGATCCTGTCTATCCTTAACTTGGAGGATACACCATGGCTTCATAGATCTCATGTCATTGTACAGCTTCACCATTCCAGCCCATATTCGATGGGCCGGCGCCCTGAGGACCCCTTAGTCCATAACTCCCTCAATGACCAAATTTGCCAGCCACTCTGGGTGTTTGATTTCTCGAATGAATCCGACTTCTATAAACTTGGCCAGTTCTTCTCCATTTGCATGCCTTTTTGGTTCTGTGAACCTTCGTAGCACCTGTTTAATGGGTTTGAATCCCTTGATTATGTTGAGGCTATGCTCGGTGAGGTTTCTCTGTATTCCTAGCATATTGGATGGGTGCCAAGCAAAAATTTCCAAAGTTTCCCGAAGGAAATTACGTAGTGCTTCATCAAGCTCTGTGTCTAGTCGAGTTTCGATGGAAGCCATTTTAGATGGGTCACTGGGATGAACTTGAAATACTACTATCTCATCGGCCAGTTTGAATGACATGGATGTGGATCTTTTGTCTAGAATGACATCATCCTTGTTGACGGTTGCGCATAGTGTTGTTAACACTTCGGCCGCGAGGGCCTCGGTTTCTACCTCTAGGGCGAGTGTTGCCGTTTTATTGTCGGCTTTGAGCGTTCTGGCCGTGTTGCTTAGGATTGTGATCATTGGTCCTGGCATCTTGAGCTTCTTGTAAGCAAAATGTGGGACGTCATAGAATTTGGCACACATGTCTCGTCCGAGGAGCGCATGGTAACCACTTCGGAAAGGCACGATGTTGAAGGTTAACTCCTCGATTCGGTAGTTATTGGGTGTTCCGAATATCACTTCTAACGTGATACTGCCGATGCATCATGCTTCTTTTCCTGGGATTATTAATTTGAAGGTAGTGTGACTTGGCTCAATGTTGGACTTGTCAAACTGCATTGTTTCCAAGGTGTCCTCGTATATGAGATTTAAGCTACTACCGCCATCCATCAGGACTTTGGTCAATTGATAGCTATTGATTGTGGGGTCGAGGACCAAGGCCACAACTCCTCGGCCGGGGCTCTATATCGGCTGGTCCCCCTGCCCAAAGGTGACCAGGACATCTGACCATCTGTTATCCGAGGGTACCACAAGATTAACAAAGTTGATGTCCCGAAGAGCTCTCTTTCGCTAGTTTCGTGAGGGATAAGTGTCGTATATCATTAGGATTTCGCTGTCCTAGGATGATTTCTCCTCCCATCTTGATGTTTTTCCTCGGCTTTTCTGATTTCCGAGGTTATCTAGAGTATTATTCCTCCTTTTGCCGCATGTCTGATGACCCAACATGCTCAAAGCCCGTGGGTTGGATGCGTGTTTATTGAGACAGAGTGGATCATGCATGGTTGGTTCAATAGTGTGTCTAGCACTGATTTGGGTGCGGTGCCTGGCTTCTTCTTCTTGTGTGCGGGCTGATCGACGGGCTTTTCAGTTTTCCAGCGCTTCTCGCGTCGGTTATGACATGTGAGTCTGGCGTCATCACCTGATTATGTTAGATCCTTGTGATGCTTATATACTAGCCATGCGTCTTCCATGACATAGTATCTCGTTATGATGTTAGATAGCTTAGGAACGTTCTAACGCATCGTCGAGCAAAAGTATTAGTGATTCCTCCATTGTGGCAATTGTATCAAAACACCGCTAAGGCCTCTGCGTCACAACAATCTGGGATTTTGTTTCTACAAACAAGAATCTCAACCAGAATTGTCGGACTGTCTCCATTAGTTTTTGCACGACGAAAGCCAAATCGTAGACGTTAGTGGCCCTGAGTTATCGGGGCAATACTCGACGTGGGGGTGGGTGGGAGATAAATTTTGATTCCAGGCTGATTTTTTGTCTTCTTCCTAGGGAGGTCTTCCTGAGGTTGATTTAACGTTATTCTTGGGACAGGTCGCGTGACCACATTGACTGGGTCGCGGTGATGAGTCCTCGGATCCGAGCTTGGTTCGAGTAGATGGGACTCTTATCCCATGGCGGCAGCTCTTGGGCCACAATCGCTCGAGGGCCGTCAACTAGATCCGAAGTTGCGGTGGAAGACCCAATTGCCATATTTGTTTCGCCAAGATTCATGTCCTGACAGTGGGTAGGAGTTCCAAAGTTCTCCTTCGTCTTGGTTGAGCCGAGGTTTTGATATTCCCATGTAGAAATCGCGCCGGTACGGGTATGATCGTTGAACGGTTCTTCCATCGAGCTTTTGCGACCACACAACGGGACCTGCATGGGCCTGCAATGTGGGAGGTAAATCCGGTAGACCTCGGGTAGGGGGTCCCGAGCTGGTGGTCTCGGCTAGATGGTAACGGGAAGTAGAGAGACATGGTGTTTACCCAGGTTCGGGCCCTCTCGAAGAGATAAAACTCTACGTCCTGCTTTGATTGTATTGATATGATGGGTTGAAAGTACACATGATCTAGCTCGAGATCGTATGAGTCTAAAGATGTTGCCTCTACGGATTGAACGCCTCGGCTTATATAGGGACCGGGGATACCTAGGGTTAAACATTGTCGGTTGCATCTAGAGATAAACATGCCGAGTATTTGAATATGACTTGAAGTGTGTGCCAAGTCTTTGGAAGATTCCATCCTGAGTACACAAGGGTCATGGTAAAGCTGGCCCATTATTCGGTGATTAGTGGGTCATCAGCCCAGCCCATAAATGATAGACCGACGTGGTGAGTACCCCTAATCTAGGACACCATCAGCTCGTGCTTCCATATTGGCATGAAGGCTAGACAACAATCAAGTCGATGATGTAGTCGCCAAAGCAACAAACGCAACACCTACATGCAAGAACGGTGCCGCCGCTTTGGCATCCACACTGGCGTGAGACCATGAACCAGTCAAGTCGACGGCTATGCCACCCAAGTGACCATAGACAACAACACCATATGCGTAGGAGATATTTGAAGTTGCCACTTTAACTTGCACACCAGCATCGAGGTTGTGCACTCGCCTGACCGACAATGAAACCGTAACGCAACCCAAGCCACCGTGAAATACCAGTTGACCAGACCTCCCAGACATTTGCCCTAAGAGAGAAGTGGTGATGAACTTCAATAATAGAGCCCAAGCCTCAGGCGACAATGATAATGAAGGGGCTCCACGGTGACGTCTTAAAAGAGGGAACATGTCAACTGTCCTCACGCACCCAAGCCACATGACCAAGCACACTACACAATTCGCCGCGGCCAACCACCACCTACACGGCAAGCAAAACCATTACGGCTCGCCATCGTGGCCGCCCCGCTCTAACCTCCAATGCAGCGCCGCGGCGGCGGCAAAAGGTCCACCGGGACTTTGCCTGTGCATCCGCCGGTGTGCCCACGACACCCGCACGGTCGCATCGCGGTGGCGCGTGACACCATCTCGACTTCTCGACAGGACAAAAGGAGGGCCAAGAAGAGCGCGATCACGAGGAGACTTCGGTGCCGTAGTGCGGTGCATGCGCGCGCACGCTGGTGACCAGTCACGCACGCTCGCATACGGCGCACATGCAGGCACGTCGTAGCCCAAAATCTGAATCCCATTTCGGAACTAAAATAAAACAACCAATCGGGAGCAATCGGCGCGGAGATTGGCGCTGCGGGAACGCACGCATACAGCGCCCATATGCGTGAACAGTCACCCGTGCGTCAGTGTGTGCGTGGCGTGCAGAGCTCGTGGACAAAGTAAGGTTCAAACTTTTCAATCAAGGAGGTAGCGTGCATGCACCGATGCGCACGAGCCCCAGCAGGCAGGCGACCGAGATTCCCTCGGGGCCGGCCGGACGGACGGAATCCCCAGTCTTCTAGTTAATCTACTGGTGCTGATGTGAGTTCCAACTGCTCCGATCATGTGGCCAATAGGAGGCGGTGATGCATCCATCTCTGCCCCTCTCTCTACTTCTTTAGCCATAGCATTCGTCGGCTGCTGCTTTGCTTGGCTCGGCAGTCGGTGAGTGTATCAGGGAATATTTGTCACCTACTTATATAACTGATCAAGGTCAGTTTGTTTACCGAGTGATTCACCCTGCTTAATCATTGGTGTTGATTAGTTTGTTTAATGCCGAGATGGACAAAGGGAGAGTTGATTCGGTTAACTTTTCAGTGTCCTTGTCCGGATTCTACCTGTTTTGTTTTACCTCCTGTTTAATTGACTGGCTGTTAACTAGTCTGGCGTTTGGACGACATGCGGTTTACCGGCAAGCATCAAGTAGACAATTTGTGTGTACTCTCTCCCGTAAAATAATCTCCTGGGCATAGGTCGGCTATATGTCTAGCACATGCATATGTCGGCTTATGGAAAACTATTTTCTTGCACAAGATGTTGCATACAATGTCGAACACATTTTGGAGCTCAGTTTTGTCTTTATAAGTAATCCTTAAAAATGACCTTAGAGTTTTGAATAATGAAAATGCTAAAATCTGATGTCGGATTTTTAGATATGGCAAACTAAACATCTTTTTATGGCAATTTATGTTTTTTTTGCGGGTGTATGGCAATTTATGTTGACACCGGAATGACAAATTTAGCTGACAAGCACGGCAATTTTTCAAAAAAAAATAAACGGAGGCAAATTTGCCACAGTTGGTGGATTTGTGTCTTTCTTGTCCTCCATCGCATGTTTCATTTGTTTGAGAATAGTGATCTCGGAAGAGATGATTGGCAGTTTTGCAATTTATTTTTGGGTTAAAATAAAAGCAGTAAGATAAATAGCAACAAAGAGAAATAAACTTAATATGAATGGGATTGTAATGACGAAGCGTTATCCTCCCTGGTATGTCTTCAACGTATCTATAATTTTTGTTTGTTTCATGTCATATTTATATTAATTTAGCATAATTTTGGCACAATTTTATATCATATTTATTGGGACCGACATATCAATCCAGTGTGAGAGGCCAGTTCTTGTTTTCCCTTTTTTTTTACATTTTGCTTCTGAGGTGAAAATTTTACAAAGCAGGAAAAATCTGGAAAATATTCAGGAATTGTCATACACCGAAAGACTCCACGAGCCAGAAGATGGAGGTCGAAGGTGTCGTGGGAATAACTTCGACAGTGAGTACTACGGTACTAACATGAGCTGGTCCTAGCTATGGCGAAGATGTGACACAAGTATTTACGAGTTCAGTCCCCTCATGGTGAAGGTAAAGACCCTACCTCTCGAGCTCTCGAGCTGTCTGTTTTCCTTGCATATGGATGATTACAGAGATTGCGAACCCTTGTCTAAGTGCTACGGGGCGGCTTATATAGAGTGTGTCGCCCTCTATCTTTCTACTTTACAGGGGAATGATGGATCAAGTTTATTACAAGTGTTATTACTGCTAACCGAAGCATTGATTATTAATAACGCTTGTAGATGTGCGCCTTCGGATGTTTTAGATTCCACGCTAGTTGTTTGCCTCCCTTGTCCGAGTGATGGTGGGGTAGCCGAGTGATGAGAAGGTAGCCGAGTGAACTGCCAGCGTCCGAATGCACATAAAATGTCAGAGTGAATGATAAATATTCATTCCTCATCCAAATGGAATGAATATTGATGGTTATTTGAATGTGCCTGTGGCCCAGAGGCCTTGATGTGGGGCCCTAGGTAATGCCCGAGATGCGTATCCCCTGATCGTACCCATAGTAGGTGACCCCAACATTAGCCCCCGAATTGGTTGAGGTTTTATAGAAAAAATTCACCAAAGACTTGATTTGTCCCGAGTACCACAGAGGCATTCGGGCCCCGTCATCAAGTTTCAGTCAAACGTGATCTGGACAAAATTAAACGGATTCTGGACTAGGTGTGCCGGAAGGCAATCTCCAAACACCGGGATTAAGGATACCCCGTATTTGTTAGTTCGGCCAGGGGCTAAAACACCAAGTCAATCAACTATAGAAGATAACAAAGGAGAGCATGAACATAGAAAGGTTTATATAGGTTCAGGCCGCCATCGTGGCGTCAAATCCTACGTCCTGTTAGTATTCCATATAAGCTTGGAAGTACAAGTGCTTGTGTGTACAAAAGAGGTGGTCAGGGTGAGATAAGTGGTGGTCGGGGTACTAGCTAGAGTGCCCGATCACTCTTATCTCTATCTCTACCTTCTCTCTTCTAACTATTCTTGAGCATGGAAGTTGGGTCGTTGCTGTGTGTAGTGTTGCTTGTCCTCCCAACCACGGCCCTCCCCTTATATAGATCCGAGGGTACCACACTTGGTCTGCTTAAAAAATACAATGCAATGTGCAAAGAAGTTATTTGGTCCGCATAGTCCAGTTGCTTCTGTCGATAGGTTAGTAGATAACCTAACACGGTGCCGGGTCAGGCACCCAAGTCCCTTCCCTGACGTAACGCACCACACCGTCCTTCCATCTCTATATTCCTTGCCAGTGTCTCGTCTTGTCTCGTGCCCCTCAGGTCGCCACGATGATGGCCCTAGGACTAGCCCTGCGCCAGGCTACTCTCGTAGCCTGGTCAGACATTTATAGCCTGGTCGGTTGGAGTGTATCACAAGGCCAGCTCCTCTAGTCGACGCGTCCTGCCAGCTCGGGGAAGCAGCCCCCTGGTGCGTCATGGTTGACGTCATGGCTCTCCTCGGGGATCTTCTGTGGTGGATCTTCCTTCGCCCCACACCTGTATTTTAATTTCTTCGATTTCGTCTTTTTACCGTGACACTGTGATTTATAATTTAAGATATTACTGAGTGGGTTTAGGGCCGAGCGGGCACGTATGTACAACATATTGAGCATACCCCATGTTTAAATGTTCCGTCAGTAGCCCCCGGGCCTGCCCGCAACGTTCTTTGATTGTGATCAAAGGGGAGGGCGTGCACCTGAATCTTGGTGGGGTGGGCCTAGTAAAAAGTAATAGAGACATTCACATTTATGCCACTAATTTGTGCCCACTCTCAGATTTACCCCTAGCTTTTTGATGTGCTCAAGTTTTCCCCTAACAAGCATTTTAGGTCACGAGAATGCCCTTCTAGCTGGTCAAACTTGTTTGACCAAAACTTTAAAAATTCATAACAAATTCATATGAACTCAGAAGAATGCACATAAGATCTCAAAATGTTCTGAGTTCATAAAACTTTAAATAATTTTTAATGTTATGAACATTTTGATAGTGAATTTGAGTAGTGGATTCAGCTTACTGGAACAAATGTGAATGTCTCAAAGTAATAATTGTGTCGGCCTCAGGAACCGGCGATGCCGTGCGTCTAGTGGGAAAGGGAAGTGGTTTTCGTGTGAACATGGGATGGCGATTTCCCATACCGCAGGGTGGTAACTTCTTTCTCCATGCGCAATGTGGTCCCATCAAATAACATCTCCTTCCGTGTGATTTAAGGCGGAAGTTTTCTTTCTCTATCTTCTACCTCTTCCTCCGGCGCTTTCTACAGTTCCCCTTCCCCGCTGCTCCATCCTACAGTCATGTGCCACCATCATTTTCGCCATGTGTTTCAAGAGAGGTGCGAGCAAGAGGACATCTGATGCCCCCCCGGCGCCTAAGCGCCTGCCCGAAAGGTTGACAGGTCGGAACACCCGTACATTGATGGCCGCCGCAGAGGAGATGGCTTTGGTGGTACATGAGGGCGCAAGTTCGCCTCCGAAGGCGAAGATGGAAAATCCGCCCATCCTTTCTCCTTTGATTCTGAGGATAGCAACCCAGCTTCGGGAGCGTGTCCTGGCTTACGGCGTTCCCGCGGAGCGTCCTCTACTTCCCGCTACCGTGGCTCACCCTAGCGAGGACTTTCCGGCAATCCGGCGGGAGGAGTCCATTTTTTTCAGTTTTGTGCTGGTGGTGCTTGTCCCCCTATTTGCCAGGTTCTTTTTGGATATTCTTGATGCTACCACATTAACTTGATTCATTTGACACCCAACTCCATCCTCAATTTGTCTATTTTCTCTCATTTCTGTGAGATGTTTGTCGGGGTTATGCCCTCAGTGGCCCTATGGCGTTGTACCCTACTTCCCAGTGCGACCCTCGAATTCCTGGGAGTTGTTACTTCTGCTTGCGTGGTCACCACGAGGTAGAGTACCCGGCGCATCAGTTTCGTTCCAAATGGGACGATTGGGAAAAGTCCCGGTGTTACATCTAGGCAGATGTGGGGTTATCTACCTGGATCCCTACTACGAGGGCGGTTCATCGGGACGACTGGCAAATCCCCTCCCATGAAGACTACAAGATGTGACCCGTTTCTGATCTGGTGCACTTGATGCGCTCCAGGGGGCTGACGACCGCCAAGGTGGTTGCTGATTTTGTCAGGCGCCGTTTGCCTCCTCTGAAGAAGCGGAACCGGGCCGCCTGGACATATACGGATGTGAATGTCATCGGTCGGACCCACTTCGGCCCAAATAGCGTCCTTAGCGACGTGGCCATGCTGAAGGTGGTGAAGAAGATCCTGGTGGATGATTGCAGCTCCTTGGCCCCTCCAGAGGGAGTGGCGCCCCTGGCTGAGGATCGCATTCGGTTGGAGATTCTCCACTACCTCCCTCTCTGCGACTCCAAAGGTGTCTGCCAAGGTTCATCAGGGACGATTCAGATTGGGCAGCCGACTAGGACGACCGGGGAGGACTTCCTGAATCGTAGTCCCGACAAATGCTGCAACTACCGCCCAATTTTTCCACCAGCTCCTTTTGGGGTTTCATTTCTCGCCGTAAGTTTTATTCCGCATGAATCCATGATTTTTTTACATGTATCCTCGTTGTTGGCTTATACCTTTTCTTGTTATGTCAGCTCTACGAATGACGTTGGTTTTCCAGTGCAGGCCAGTGCTTTTGAGAACAACCTTCATGAATTTCTGACCTAGGGGAAGGGAGGTGGTCGACACCAATCTCTTCACCATGTCCCTCACCTCCCCGACTGCCTCCCCGGAACTGCTGCCCCACCAAGTAATGGGGTTCAAAGCGGTCGCCTGGGCACTGGGCCTGGACCCAGTGGCGGACCTAGAGGCCCTGTACTAGGCAGCGGCCCCATGCATAGACTTACCCGAAGAGTTAATCGAGGTCGGCCCCTCGGGGTACCTCAGTTCTCCTGAGGACGCCGCTCAGGGAGGGGGTGTAACACCCCGGATGTAACTTTCCATATTTGTAACTCCAACTCTTGCCATTTTCGGCTATGTGTTATGATATTCCCTCCGTGGTCGGGTTTTGTTTTTCGTTTTGTATTTTGTTCTTGTCATGCATCTCATATCATGTCATCATGTGCATTGCACTTGCATACGTGTTCATCTCATGCATCCGAGCATTTTCCCCGTTGTCCATTTTGCAATCCGGCGCTCCCACCTCCTCCGGTGCACCCCTCTTGTTTATTTTTGCGAGCGGGTGTTGAACGTTCTCGGAATGGACCGAGGCTTGTCAAGTGGCCTTGGTATACCACCGGTAGACCACCGATCAAGTTTCGTTCCATTTGGAGGTCGTTTGGTACTCCAATGGTTAACCGGGCAACCGCAAAGTCCATTTGTGTGTTGCAGCAAAACCCCCCTCTCTAAACAGCCCAAAACCCACCAAACTCTCTTCCATGCTCTAGATCGTTCGATCACGATCGTGTGGGCGAAAACCGCACCTCATTTGGAGCCTCTTAGCTCCCTCTACCTATATATACACCTCCCCCTCCGAATACATTCGCAGATCAACCCTAGCATTTTTTCCCCGCCGCCGCCGGACACGTCCGTACCCCGCTGGACGAAGCCTCGCAGCCA
>NC_057814.1:243595466-243604905 GCF_018294505.1 Triticum aestivum
GCTGCCGCGCCCCGAGGCCGCCGCCCTCGACGCCGGTCGCCGCCGCCTCCCCGCGCCGCTCCGCCTCCTCTCCCTCCGACGCCGGCCGCGGCCTCCCTCTCCTCTCCCGTCGCCGGCGACAGCAACCGCGCCAGATCCCGATCCAGTCAACTGCTAGGTTGATTTTCCTCTCCCCGAATATTTCTAAGTCATTTAATATTACAGTATGTGCCCATGTTCATAGCATCATAACTCTCTGCATATAGCTCCGTATCGCGCGTGTAATATATGGAATTGTTCGCCTCGTGATGCTCTTCATTTTGTTCAATTGCACCATGTTAATTAGAGTCCATCTTGATGCCCAAATCTCTAGTGCAAGAGTGCTAGTTGCTGTTATCTGCTGTTACTTAGCAGAACTTGGTGATTTGTTATTTTTGTATCATTTAATCTGTGCACCTTATGGGCATGAGCTCTACATGTGTTTTGTTTTATGCCGTGCCATATTTATAGAGGTGTATGCCATGTATTTTTGTGATCTCTGTGGTGACTAGCACAACCATGCAAACTAGGCCCCGTAATGTTTCTGATTTCAGGGATTGTATTTTCTGTCTTTGTCTGCTGTTATTTTTTTGACATGTAAACTTGATGCTACAGAGAGATCCATGCATATTTTGGAGATGTTCAGTAAGGATGTTTTGTAGATATTGTTGTAATTGATCCATTTAATCTGAAACCTGATAACGAAACTTGCTATGTTTACATGGTTACCATCATATCTTCTGGTCCTTTTTGTCTTATGGTTAGTAAGGGACTTTTGTCATATGCATTTAGTGGAATACTGCCATGCCTTGTTTTGCCTTGTTAATTTTCTGTAGCATATTGTTTTCGTGCTCTGAACATTGCTAACTGATGCTGTTTTCTGCCATGTCCAGTAATTTCACCAAGTCTGTGAACCTGTTATCTTTTGCACTTTTGCCATGCTTGTTTGAACCTGTTATGTTGTGATCTAGCCGTAGCTCCGTGTTCATCTTTTGTCAAGCATCTCCTGTAGATTACTGCCATATGCTTTGTTTCTATGTTGGAGTACTGTAACATTGTTACTTGTTGCATTATAAGTGCTATCATGTTGTTAATCGCAGATTCGTGTCATTCTTGTTTTGCTTGCCATTTGCAAACCGTGCATCCGTTTTCGGTGATCTTTATATCGATTTCAACCGAAATCATCTCATCTTTCCAGTGGCATGCTTGGTTTGCCAAGTTACTGCCTTTTTCATCATTTTCCTTCCGGAGCACGCATATGCATCGCATATCATATCTCGCATATCATTCATGTATTGCATCATGTTGCTTGTGCATTTTCCCGTGATTGATTGTGGTTCCATTGCTTGTGTTCTTGTTTTGGGTAGAGCCGGGAGACGAGTTCGTGAATGAGGAACCTGTTGAGTACGCTTACGAGGATCAAGCTTTCGACAACTCTGAGAACCTTGCAGGCAAGATGACCATACCCTCGAAATCACTTCTATCTTTGCTTTGCTAGTTGTTCGTTCTATTGCCATGCTGCGCTACCTACCACTTGCTATATCATGCCTCCCATGTTGCCATGTCAGCCTCTAACCATCCTTTCCTAGCAAACCGTTGTTTGGCTAAGTTACCGCTTTTGCTCAGCCCTTCTTATAGAGTTGCTAGTTGTAGGTGAAGTTGAAGTTGGTTCCATGTTGGAACATGGTTATGTTGGGATATCACAATATCTCTTATTTTAATTAATGCATCTATATATTTGGTAAAGGGTGGAAGGCTCGTCCTTATGCCTGGTGTTTTGTTCCACTCTTGCCGCCCTAGTTACTGTCATACCGATTTTATGTTCCTTGAGTTTGCGTTCCTTACGCGGTTGGGTGATTTATGGGACCCCCTTGACAGTTCGCCTTGAATAAAACTTCTCCAGCAAGGCCCAACCTTGGTTTTACCATTTTCCACCTAAGCCTTTCCCCCGGGTTTTCGCGACCCCGAGGGTCATCTTATTTAACCCCCCCGGGCCAGTGCTCCTTCGAGTGTTGGTCCGAACTGAGTAGACTGCGGGGCCCCCTCGTGGAAACTCGAGGTCTGGTTTACTCGTAGGATGTCTCATCCAGTGTGCCCTGAGAACGAGATATGTGCAGCTCCTATCGGGATTTGTCGGCGCATCGGGCGGCTTTGCTGGTCTTGTTTTACCATTGTCGAAATGTCTTGTAGACCGGGATTCCGAGACTGATCGGGTCTTTCCGGGAGAAGGTTTATCCTTCGTTGACCGTGAGAGCTTATGATGGGCTAAGTTGGGACACCCCTGCAGGGTATTATCTTTCGAAAGCCGTGCCTGCGGTTATGAGGCAGATGGGAATTTGTTAATGTCCGGTTGTAGAGAACTTGTCACTTGACTTAATTAAAATACATCAACCGTGTGTGTAGCCGTGATGGTCTCTTCTCGGCGGAGTCTGGGAAGTGAACACGGTTTGAGTTATGAATGACGTAAGTAGGAGTTCAGGATCACTTCTTGGTCATTACTAGATGACGACCGTTCCGTTGCTTCTCTTCTCGCTCTCTTTTGCGTATGTTAGCCACCACATATGCTTAGTGCATGCTGTAGCTCCACCTCATTACACCATCCTTTCCTATAAGCTTAAATAGTCTTGATCTCGCGGGTGTGAGATTGCTGAGTCCTCGTGACTCACAGATTCTACCAAAATAGTTGCAGGTGTCGACGATGCCATTGCAGATGATGGGATCGACCTCAAGTGGGAGTTCGATGAGGAACCTGGTCGATACTATGTGTCTTTTCCTGATGATCAGTAGTGGAGCCTAGTTGGGACGATCGGGGATCTAGCATTTGGGGTTATCTTATTTTCATTTGGATCTTGACCGTAGTCGGTCTATGTGTGTATTTTGGATGATGTATGAATTATATTTATGTATTGTGTGAAGTGGAGATTGTAAGCCAACTCTCGTTATCCCATTCTTGTTCATTACATGGGATTGTGTGAAGATGACCCTTCTTGCGACAAAACCACAATGCGGTTATGCCTCTAAGTCGTGCCTCGACACGTGGGAGATATAACCGCATCGTGGGTGTTACAAGTTGGTAATCAGAGCCATCCCCGACTTAGGAGCCCCCTGCTTGATCGAATCGCTGGCGTTGTTGAGTCTAGAACAAAAATGTTTTGAGTCTTAGGATTAGATATATCGGAGAGTAGGATTCTTTTTACTCCTCAGTCCCTTCGTCGCTCTGGTGAGGTCTCCTGACGTAGAAGTTTTGACTCTTCTCTCCTCAAATTTCACTAAAAAAAATTTAGGATCACGCGGGTATCTTGGAATCGTTCCGATGGTTTTGTGACGAGAACATTGTTCTTGGTGCCTCCTGACATTTAGGGGTTGTGGCAGTGTCCCGGGAGTTGAGCTCCGAGGTGTTGTCGTCACAATTTTATCGTTGCAGTTCTGGAATACCTGAGTTTCGCCGACATCGAAATCTCTTTTATGCAGTTGTTGGTGAGATTACCTCGACGCCACCCAGTACTGGGGCGGGAGTTCGGGAGTATTGCCATAACTCGTACAACGGATGCTTTTCGAAGGTTGAGGTACACGATTTCCGATGGTTTCTTGGTTATGTGTTGACGGATGGATACAGCTGGATCTAGGGATTGCTAGTTTGGGTGATATATTTTGTGTCCCATGTATCCCCAACACCAGATTGCATAACCAGAAAGTTTCGGGAGTTTATAAGTGGGAATTCAAGTAGCTCTTAGGATATCTTTCCGACAGACGCATGATATAAGATTGGGGTTCGACGTCTAGTGGTCCGCCTTTCCACGGTTGGTTTTATAGTGGTCTCGTAGTGTCTTAAAGAGTCCTTGGTTATGCCGACTCGGGGACGCTTCGTATGTCATGTGCACAGCCTTGTACATGATGGTGCTGTACGATCGAGCCCGTGT
Organism: Triticum aestivum; assembly: GCF_018294505.1. Classification (NCBI taxonomy): domain Eukaryota; kingdom Viridiplantae; phylum Streptophyta; class Magnoliopsida; order Poales; family Poaceae; genus Triticum; species Triticum aestivum. Next base: position 243,599,405 of record NC_057814.1, read on the forward strand.
GGGCCCCACCACGAAAACTTCGGACGAAATCTCTATCATATTTTTGTTCCGGCTTATTCTGCAAGTCAATACTTTGTTTTGTTTTGAATTGTGGTATTCGAGTTGCTTCGAAGTCAAATGTTGATTCCATATCTTTTTCAAGTGGCTTCTCAATTTATGGAAGTGTGATGATTTACTATGGAATTCATTCGTTCATCTTCGTTCGAATGTTTATTGTGAAGTCTATATGTTGCAATTTCTATCTGTTGATTCTACTTGTCTATTTGTCCATCAAGATGCTAACGGATGTCACCCTCTTCAGGATGGCTCCGCCAACGCGTCAGAATCCGGATCGCAATGAAGGGAGTCAAGCGAACCCTCCGCCACCACCTCCGCCTCCGGAGGCATGGCAAGCTATCATGGCAGCGACCAACGCCAATGCTCAGATGATTCTACAACTCTTGCAAGAACGCACCCAAGGTCAAGGCAATCAAGGGAATCAAGGTCAAGGCAACAATCAGCCTCACTTCGCTACCCTCAACCAGTTTCTCGCAAATCAGCCCAAGTCTTTCAGCTACTGTGCCGAGGCCACAGATGCCGATGATTGGCTCGTGACATCAACAAGCATTTTGAATGTAGCAATGTCAGGCCTGAGGACTATGTCAAGTTTGCTTCTTTTCAGCTCAAGGACCAAGCTGCTGATTGGTATCAACAATACAAAGATTCCAGAGGAGGTCGTGTGATCACTTGGACTGACTTCTGTCGGGATTTCAAAGCACACCACATTCCATAAAGTGTTGTTGAGAGCAAGCGTGAGGAGTTCCACAATCTCAAGCAAGGCAACATGTCTGTGTATCAATTCAACATCCAGTTTCAGAAACTCGCTCGCTTCGCTAAACAAGACGTGCGTGATGAAAAGAGCATGATCTATCACTTCAGAGGTGGCCTTAGAGAGGATCTGCAGTTAGCTCTCGTTCTTGTTGAGCCTACTCAGTTTGATCAATTCTATAATATGGCACTGAAGCAAGAGGCTGCTCAGCTCAAGTGTGAGGCTTCTAAGAAGAGAGTCAGAGGCGCAGTTCAGTCTTCTTCTTCCTCACTTGTGGCTGCTAAGCAATAGAAGTTCTGGTTGCCTCCTCCTCCTCCGTTTCGTCAGCCTTACCAGCAAAAGAACAAAGGTGGCCATAGATCTTCCCACTCTTCCAACTCTGGCTATCAGAACAAGTCTCAGAATCAAGCTCCAAAGTCCAATGCTCCTTATCATCGTCCACTCTCAGAGGTGACTTGCAACAAGTGTCAGCAGAAAGGTCACTATGCTAACAAGTGCTTCAACCAAAGGCGCCTTCCGCCTCCTCCTCCTGTCAGATCTTCCAGCAATGCAGTGGTCAAGCATAATCCAAAGTCTGCAAAGGTGAACATGATGAATGCAGCTCAAGCGGAGGAATCTACTGATGTGATAATGGGTAATCTCTCAGTTAATGATATTCCTGCAAAAGTCTTATTTGATACTGGTGCATCGCATTCTTTCTTGTCATACCCATTTGCATCGAAGCACAATGTTGACACAGAGATTTTATCCAAAGTTATGCAAGTTGTTTCTCCGGGAAAGCTTTTGACTGCTATTTTGGTTGCTCCCGATGTTTCCATCAAGGTGGGAAACTATAAATTTCTGTCTTCTCCAGTTGTTCTTGGTGACTCGGATATTGATCTTATTCTCGGGATGGACTGGCTTTCCAAGCACAAGGCTCAACTTGATTGTGCTGCCAGGGAAATTCAATTGACACACTCTTCTGAGGATGTGATTATCTATGCCGCTCGTGATGAAACCATTCGGTTATTTTCTCTCAATGAGAAGGGCGAATTGAATGCCATCTCTCAGATTCCAGTCGTTTGTGAGTACCAAGATGTCTTTCCAGAAGAGCTTCCGGGTATGCCTCCTCACCGGCCAGTTGAGTTCGTTATCGATCTTGAGCCAGGCACTGAACCCTTTTGCAAGCGTCCATACAAGCTTGGACCCAAGGAGCTGAAGGAATTGAAGAAACAGCTCGATGAACAAGAGCGTCTGGGTTTGATCAGACCGAGTTCTTCTCCATGGGGTTGTGGTGTTCTTTTTGTCCAGAAGAAGGATGGCACGGACCGACTTTGTGTCGACTACCGTCCATTGAACAAGAAGACAATCAAGATCAAGTATCCACTTCCCAACATCAATGAGCTATTCGAGCAACTCAAAGGTGCCAAAGTATTCTCCAAGCTTGACCTTCGTATGGGTTATCATCAGATTCGCATTCGTGAAGAAGATATTCCCAAGACAGCATTCAGAACAAGCTTTGGTTCTTATGAATATACTGTCATGTCTTTCGGCCTTGTCAATGCTCCTCCAACATTCTCTCGGATGATGAATTTCATCTTCAACCCCTATACCAATGAATTTGTCCTGGTGTATCTCGATGATATCTTGGTCTTCTCCAAGAATAAGAAGGGTCATGCCAAGCATTTGCGATTGGTGCTCGACAAACTCAGAGAGTATCAATTCTATGCGAAGTTTTCAAAATGTGAGTTTTGGCTTGATGAAGTTCTTTACCTTGGTCACATCATCTCTGCCAAGGGCATCGCTGTTAATCCTGAGAAGGTGTTTGCAATTGTGAATTGGGAACCTCCTCAGAATGTCAAGCAGCTTCGCAGTTTTCTTTGTCTTGCAAGCTATTGCCGAAGATTCGTTGAGAATTTCTCTAAGATTGCAAAGCCTCTTTCCAACCTCCTCCAGAAGCATGTGAAGTATGTCTAGTCTCCTGAGTGTGAAGTTGCTTTCAACACTCTCAAAGAGAAACTTGTCATAGCTCCTGTCTTAACTCCTCCTGATGAATCCAAGCCATTTGAGGTTTTCTGTGATGCTTCTCTTCAAGGTCTCGGTGCTGTGTTAATGCAAGAGAAGAAAGTTGTGGCCTATACCTCACGTCAGTTGAAGCCCAATGAGAAGAACTACCCCACTCACGATCTTGAGTTGGCAGCAGTTGTCCATGCATTGATAACATGGAGACATCTCTTGTTGGGAAGACAAGTGGACATATTCACCGATCACAAGAGTCTCAAGTACATCTTCACTCAACCAAACCTCAACCTCAGGCAGACTCGATGGGTCGAAATGATTCAAGAGTACAATCCGAGTATTGAATATACTCCAGGCAAGGCTAATGTCATTGCAGATGCTTTAAGCAGGAAGGCTTATTGCAACAGCTTGATCCTCAAGCCATTCCAACCGGATCTTTGTGAAGCTTTCCGCAAGCTGAATCTTCAAGTTGTTCCTCAAGGCTTTCTTGCCAACCTCATAGTCTCTCCTACTTTGGAAGATCAAATTCGTGAGGCACAACTCCTGGATACCATGGTGAAGAAGGTGAAACGTGGTATCGACAAGGGTCTTTCCAAATACAAGTGCTACCGCATTGATGACAGAGACACTTTATTCTTCGAGGACCGGATTGTGGTTCCTAAAGGTGATCTAAGGAAAGTCATAATGAACGAGGCGCACAATTCTCTTCTTTCCATTCATCCTGGAAGTACGAAGATGTACCATGACCTCAAGCAGTTGTATTGGTGGACTCGAATGAAGCGAGAAATTGCTCAGTTCGTGAATGAATGTGATGTCTGTCGAAGGGTGAAAGCAGAACACCAACGACCAGCTGGTCTCCTCCAACCTCTTGCTATCCCAGAATGGAAGTTTGATCATATCGAAATGGACTTCGTGACTGGATTTCCAAAGTCCAAGCGCGGAAATGATGCTATCTTCGTTGTCATCGACAAGCTTTCTAAAGTGGCTCATTTCCTTCCAATCAAAGAGTCTATCACAACAGCTCAGTTGGCAGAGCTATACACCTCCAGGATTGTCTCCTTGCACGGCATTCCACAATTGATTTCTTCAGATCGTGGAAGCATCTTCACCTCTAAGTTCTGGGACTCCTTTCAGAAGGCCATGGGCACCAACATTCGCTTCAGCACAACTTTCCATCCTCAAACTAGTGGCCAAGTCGAGCGAGTCAATCAAATTCTTGAAGATATGCTCAGGGCTTGTGTCATTTCCTTCGGCATGAAATGGGAAGATTGTCTTCCATATGCCGAATTCTCCTACAACAACAGCTTCCAAGCGAGTTCGGGCAAGGCCCCATTCGAGATTCTCTATGGCAGAAAGTGTCGTACTCCTCTCAATTGGTCAGAGACTGGTGAACGCCAACTTCTTGGCAATGACTTAATCACAGAAGCTGAAGAAATGTGTAAAGTCATCCGTGATAATCTCGAAGCGGCGCAATCGCGCCAGAAGAGTTACTATGATAGCAAGCACCGTGATTTGGCTTTCGAGATCGGAGACCATGTCTACCTCCGCGTCTCTCCAATGAAAGGCACTCGTCGCTTCGGTATCAAAGGGAAGCTTGCCCCTAGATACTTGGGTCCTTTCAAGATCATTGGCAAAAGAGGCGACCTCGCCTATCAACTTGAGCTTCCTTCCAACTTCGCGAACGTGCACGATGTGTTCCACGTGTCACAGCTTCGCAAGTGCTTCAATACGCCTGAGCGCACCATCAACTTCAAAGAGATTGACCTCCAAGAAGATCTGTCTTATCATGAGCACCCCGTTACTATTCTTGAGGAAACTGAGCGCAAGACTCGCAACAAGTCAATCAAATTCCTGAAAGTGAAGTGGTCGCACCATTCCGACCAAGAAGCCACCTGGGAATGCGAGGACCACCTCCGTTCCGAATATCCGGAGTTCTTTCAGTCCTAGATCTCGGGGCGAGATCCTCTCGTAGTGGTGGAGTGTTGTAACACCCCGGATGTAACTTTCCATATTTGTAACTCCAACTCTTGCCATTTTCGGCTATGTGTTATGATATTCCCTCCGTGGTCGGGTTTTGTTTTTCGTTTTATATTTTGTTCTTGTCATGCATCTCATATCATGTCATCATGTGCATTGCATTTGCATACGTGTTCATCTCATGCATCCGAGCATTTTCCCCGTTGTCCGTTTTGCAATCCGGCGCTCCCACCTCCTCCGGTGCACCCCTCTTGTTTCTTTTCGCGAGCGGGTGTTGAACGTTCTCGGAATGGACCGAGGCTTGTCAAGTGGCCTTGGTATACCACCGGTAGACCACCGGTCAAGTTTCGTTCCATTTGGAGGTCGTTTGGTACTCCAACGGTTAACCGGGCAACCACAAAGTCCATTTGTGTGTTGCAGCAAAACCCCCTCTCTAAACAGCCCAAAACTCACCAAACTCTCTTCCATGTTCTAGGTCGTTCCATCACGATCGTGTGGGCGAAAACCGCACCTCATTTGGAGCCTCCTAGCTCCCTCTACCTATATATACACCTCCCCCTCCGAATACATTCGCAGATCAACCCTAGCATTTTTTCCCCGCCGCCGCCGGACACGTCCGTACCCCTCCGGACGAAGCCTCGCAGCCACTCCGAGCACGCCACGTGGCAGCCCGCCGCCGCCCGTACCACACACCGCCGCGGCCCGCCGAGGCCCGCGC
>NC_057814.1:243605340-243617371 GCF_018294505.1 Triticum aestivum
CCTCCCCGCGCCGCTCCGCCTCCTCTCCCTCCGCCGCCGGCCGCCGCCTCCCTCTCCTCTCCCGTCGCCGGCGAGAGCAACCGCGCCAGATCCCGATCCAGTCAACTGCTAGGTTGATTTTCCTCTCCCCGAATATTTCTAAGTAATTTAATATTACAGTATGTGCCCATGTTCATGGCGTCGTAACTCTCTGCATATAGCTCCGTATCACGCGTGTAATATATAGAATTGTTCGTATCGTGATGCTCTTCATTTTGTTCAATTGCACCATGTTCATTAGAGTCCATCTTGATGCCAAAATCTCTGGTGCAAGAGTGCTAGTTGCTGTTATCTGTTGTTACTTAGCAGAACTTGCTGAGTTTGTTATTTTTGTATCATTTAATCTGTGCACCTTATGGGCATGAGCTCTAGATGTGTTTTGTTGTATGCCGTGCCATCTTTACAGAGGTGTATGCCATGTATTTTTGTGATCTCTGTGGTGACTAGCACAAGCATGCAAACTAGGCCCCGTAATGTTTCTGATTTCAGGGACTTAGTATTTTCTCTAAGTCTTTGTCTGCTGTTATTTTGTTGACATGTAAACTTGATGCTACAGAGAGATCCATATATATTTTGGAGATGTTCAGTAAGGATGTTTTGTAGATATTGTTGTAATTGATCCATTCCTGCCCTTTTTTGCAATTATGGAGTGCCATAGCATGACTCAATCTTGCCTGCATCTACTACTGTTACTCCACACATTGACCGCTATCCAGCATGCATCTAGTGTATTAAGTTCATGGAAAAACGGAGTAATGCAATAAGAACGATGACATGATGTAGACAAGATCTATTTATGTAGAAATAGACCCCATCTTGTTATCCTTAATAGCAACGATACATACGTGTTGGTTCCCCTTCTGTCACTGGGATCAAGCACCGTAAGATCGAACCCATCTCAAAGCACCTCTTCCCATTGCAAGATAAATATATCAAGTTGGCCAAACAAAACCCAAATATCGGAGAAGAAATACGAGGCTATAAGCAATCATGCATATAAGAGATCAAAGAAGACTGAAATAACTTTCATGGATAAAAACATAGATCTGATCATAAACTCAAAGTTCATCAGATCCCAGCAAACATACCGCAAAAAGAGTTACATCATATGGATCTCCAAGAGACCATTGTATTCAGAATCAAAAGAGAGAGACGAAGCCATCTAGCTACTAACTAGGGACCCGTAGGTCTACAAAAGACTACTCACGCATCATCGGTGAGGCGCCAATGGACATGATGAACCCCTCCGTGATGGTGTCTGGATTGGATCTGGTGGTTTTAGAACTTGCGGTGGCTGGAATTGATTTTCTCGACTCCCCTAGGGTTTGTGGAATATTGGGGTATTTATAGAGTAAATAGGCGGTTCAGGAGGCACCCGAGGTGGGCACAACCCACCCGAGCGCGCCTGGGCCTCCAGGCACGCCCTGGTGGGTTGTGCTCCCCTCGGAGCACCCCCTCAGGTGCTTCTTCGGCCCACTGGATGTCTTCCGGTCCAAAAAAACAAAAAGTTTTGTTGCGTTTGGACTCCATTTGGTATTGATTTCCTGCGACGTAAAAACATGCAGAAAACAACAACTGGCACTTTGGCACAATGTCAATAGGTTAGTACCAAAAATTGATATAAAATGACTATAAAATGATTGTAAACATCCAAGAATGATAATATAACAGCATGGAACAATCAAAAATTCTAGATACGCTGGAGACATATCAGCATCCCCAAGCTTAATTCCTGCTCTTCCTCGAGTAGGTAAATGATAAAAACAGAATTTTTGATGTGGAATGCTGCCTAAGATATTCATCTCATATTATTTTCTTTGCTGCATGGGCATTTGGACTTTTATATGGTTCAAAGCAATAGTCTTGTTTTGACATGAGACTTAAATACTCAAGCATATCAACAAGCAACCATGTCTTTCAAAATATCAATGCTAAAATAAGCTATCCCTAGCCCATCATGCTCAATCATTGATCCATTCATGAAACACACTCGCATATTAGCTACACCCAATGCTCAAGTACGATCATAGTGCCCCTTAAGTTGGTGCTTTATAAGAGAAGATGGAGACTCAACTTAAAAATAAGAATTGCATAAGTAAAAGAAAGACCCTTTGCGGAGGGAAGTAGGGATTTGTAGAGGTGCTAGAGCTCAAAGCAAAAAACATAGAGATAAAAACATTTTGGGAGGCATGCTTTTCCTGTCAACGAGAACGATCGAGAAGTTCCCAATACTTTCCATGCTAGATATATCATAGGAGGTTCCCAAAGAGAAATTAAAGTTTATTCCTTTTTCAACCATACTTTCACTTTCCATGGCTAGCCGTATCCACGGGTGCCTTCCATACCAACACTTTCGAAGGAATTTACTATTTTACAACATAAAGTAAATTCATTTTTCATTTTGGGACTGGGCATCCCTAATACCTTTGCCTTACTCTCGTGCAATGACAAGTGAATAAACACTCATCATGAGAATAACATATCTAGCATGGAAATATATTAGCCACCCCCAACTGCTTCATGAGCGGTATGAGCATACAAAAGAGAAGTTTATTTTGAAAATTAGAGATGGCACATACAAATTTGCTTAGAACGGCAAAAGAATACCACATATAGGTAGGTATGGCGGACTCATGTGGCAAAACTGGTTTAAAGGATTTTGGATGCACAAGTAGTGATCATACTTAGTGCAAAATGAAGGCTAGCAAAAGATTGAGAAGCGACCAACCAAGAAACGAATAATGTCATAAGCGAGCATTGAGCATAATTAACACCCAATAATGCACCACAAGTAGGATGTAATTTCATTGAATAAGTATTGACTTTCGTGCTTGCATACGGAATCACAAACCTTAACACCAAAATTCTTACTAAAGCATAATTACTCATCAACATGACTCACATATCACATCATCATATCTCAAAACTATTACAAGGAATCAAGTTTATTTTGTCCAATGATCTTCATGAAACTTTTTATTATATCCTTCTTGGATATCTATCACTTTGGAACTAATTTTCATGTGTTGCTTTTGATAAGCTCGAACAAATATAAGTGAAGATCATGAGCATACTATTTCTTCCTCTCAAATTAATTTTAAGTGAAGCAAGAGAGAATTTCTTAAAAAAATTACTAACTCTCAAATAAATATAAGTGAAGCATGAGAGCATTTCTTCAAAAATACTAAAGGACACCGTGCTAAAAAAAGATATAAGTGAAGTACTAGAGCAATAACATAGCTCAAAAAGATTTAAGTGAAGCATAGAGAACAATTATAACAAGTCATGGCATAATTTTGGCTCTCTCAAATAAGTGTGTCCAGCAAGGATTCAAGTCTTAAAATGAAAAGAAAAACAAGCAAAGACTCATATCATACAAGACGCTCCAAGCAAAACTCATAGTAAGTGACGAATAAAAATATAGTTCCGAGTGAAATACCGATGGTCGTTAGAAGAAAGAGGGGATGCCACTCGGGCATCCCCAAGCTTAGTTGCTTGCTTCTCTTTGGATAATAGCTTGGGATGCCATGGGCATCCCCAAGCTTAGGCTCTTCTTACTCCTTATTCGTTCATCCATCGTAACATCACCCAAAACTTGAAAACTTCAATCACACAAAACTCAACAAAACCTTCGTGAGATCCTTTAGTATAAGAAAACAAATCAGTACTATAAGTACTGTATATCTATTTTATTCCAACTTTTCTATGGCAAAAACTCATCAAAGAAAACCATAGAATCATCAAAACAAGCACACAACGCAAAAAACAGAATCTGACAAAAATAGAACAGTCCGTAGCAATCTGGATATTTCGAATACTTCTGTAACTCCAAAAATTCTGAACAAATAGGCCAGCATAAACAATTTTATATAAATCTTGTGTAAAAAATTCAGAATTTTATCACGCTTCTGTGATTTTTAACAATTGTTTTGCTGGACGCAAAAGTTTCTGTTTTTCAACAAGATCAAAGCAACTATCACCCAACATGATCCTAAAGGCTTTGCTTGGCAGAAACACTAACTAAAACACAAAAAACACAATCATAACAGTAGCATAATTGTGCAAACACTCAAGAATAGAAAGCAAAAAGCAAAAATAAATTTTATTCATTGGGTTGGCTCCCAACAAGCGCTGTCCTTTTTTGCCCCTAGCTAGGCATAAAGCAAGGATCTAAGTATTGTCATCTTTGTTTCTAGATCCATAAGATGCCCTCATGATTGATTCATATGGTGGCCTAATTCTTGTTCTAGGGAAGTGTTCCATACCCTTCCTTAGTGGAAATTGAAATTTAATATTGCCTTCTTTCACATCAATCACGGCACCAATAGTGTAAAAACGGTCTACCAAGAATAATTGGACAAGACGGATTGCAATCAATATCAAGAATGATAAAATCTATGGTCACATAATTCCTATTTGCAAAAATAAGAACATCATTAATTCTTCCCATAGGCTTTTTAATAGTAGAATCCTCCAAGTGCAAATTTAAAGAACATTCTTCAATATCGGTAAGACCAAGCACATCACATAAAGATTTCGGGATTGTAGAAACACTAGCACCCAAGTCACATAAAGCAAAACACTCATGATTTTTAATCTTGACTTTGTTAGTAGGTTCCCACTCATCATGTAATTTACTTGGAATTGAAACTTCTAATTCCAATTTTTCTTCCAAAGCTTTCATCGTAGCATCAACAATATGTTTAGTAAAAGATTTATTTTGTTCATAAGCATGGGGTGAATTTATCATTGATTGCAACAAAGAAATACAATCAATCAAAGAGCAACTATCATAATTAACGTCTTTGTAATCCAAAAGAGTGGGCACATCACTAGTTAATGTTTTGACCACTTCAAACCCACTTCTCTCAATTTTCTAAACAAGATTTTCATCCTCCAAATTATTGGGACGCCTTCTAGCTAAAGTTGACTCTTCTCCAGTCCCTGTATCATCAATCTTAATTTTACTAAACAAGGAATCAATAGAAGAAACACCAACCATTTTAAGATCTTCATCATTTTTATGAAAGCAATCACTAGAAAACGCTTTTTCTATAAATTCTCTTCTAGCTCTAAGCATAGCGGTTCGTTTCTAACTTTCACCCATAGAAACATAAAGAGCTTTAGTTGATTCCTCTACCTTAGGCACAAAAAATTTCATCTTGAGATTTTCCACATCATGAGAAATTCTATCAACACTTCTAGACAAATCATCAATCTTATTCAACTTTTCTTCCATTGTAGCATTGAAAACTTCTTGAGTATTGATAAATTCTTTAATATTATTCTCAAGATTAGAGGTGTTCCTATTATTATTATAAGAAGGATTACCATATAAATTACCATAATTATTAGAGGAATTACTAGGAAAAGGCCTCATATTAAAATTACCTCTATAAGCATTGTTATTGAAATTATTTCGCGAGATAAAATTCACATCTACGGCATCACTATTTTGCTCAATCAAAGTAGACAAAGGAACATCATTAAAATCAATAGGAGCACTTTTATTAGCAAACAATTTCATAAGAGCATCAACTTTTTCACTCAAAGAAGAAATTTCTTCAACTGAATTAATTTTTTTACTAGTAGGAGCTCTTTCGGTATGCCATTGTGAATAAGTTGCTATAATATCATCAAGAAATTGGGTGGCTTCACCCAAAGGAATTTTCATAAAAGTACCACCCGCGGCAGAATCTAAAAGATTACGAGAAACAAAATTCAACCCCGCGTAAAATTTATGTATGATCATTCAAAGATTTACCCGTGAGTTGGGCAATTCCTTAGCATCATTTTCATCCTTTCCCAAGATTGTGCAACATGCTCGTGTTCATGTTGCTTGAAATTCATGATCTTGGTTCTAAGGGAAATAATTTTTGCGGGCGGAAAATACTTAGTAATAAAAGCATCCTCGCACTTATTTTAAGAATCGATACTATTGCAAGGCAAAGAAGAAAACCAAATTGCACGATCTCGCAAAGAAAACTGAAAGAATTTCATCTTCACAACATCATTGTCCACATCTTTTTTCTTTTGCAAATCGCATAATTCCACGAATGTGTTAAGATGGGACGCGGCATCCTCATTAGGAGTACCGGAAAATTTATCTTTCATAACAAGATTCAGGAAAGCAGTATTAATATCACAAGACTCCGCACTAGTGGCGGGAGGAGCAATCGGAGTGCCAATAAAATCATTGTTGTTGGTATTGGAGAAGTCACACAATTTGGTGTTCTCTTGAGTCATTGTGACTACGCAACAAGATTTGCACTAAAAACAGATCCGGCAAGAAAACGGCGAACGAAATTAGGGCGAATAAAGCGGCAAATTTTTGTGAAGTGGGGGAGAGGAAAACGAGAGCCCACTAGTACGCGTTGGTCCTAAACAAACGGTTTTTAACCCCTTTCCGCGACGGCATTTGGAACCATCGCCAAGTGAGTGTGGGCGATAGGGGTGTCCTTCCCACACGACCCAGAAATCGTCGGGGATAGTCCCTCCTGGGACCCAGGCTGGGGCCGTGTGCGATCGGGCGAGGCATCGAAACCCAATCATTTCCATAGGTATGTACATCCCACACGGCAATCTAAGAAAAACATTTCCGTAGGTATGTACATCCCACATGGTGAATCCCAGAAAAAACATTTCCGTTCATATGTATATCATACACAGTCAATCCAAGGAATATGTTTCTGTTCTTATGTACATCCCACACAGTCAATCCAGGGAAAACATTTCCATTCGGACGTACATCCCACACCGTTTTATGTGTAGGCTCGTGTGTGAAAGGTGTAACTATCACAAATGATCTGCCTTGGTTAACTATTTGCTTTTATCAACTATATCACACACGATTTGATGAAGAAAACTGTGTGGCATTGGGCTATCCATCGCAAGCGCTTTTACTGCTAGAACCGTTTGCAAAGGTCCATGACACATTTAGCAAGTTTATTAGTTTACAATTAGTAACTCCAGTATTACGCAAATTCACATTTCATATCGAACAACTGTTTGCCAATTTCATATAAGGCACATAAATATATTATAACATCATAGTACGGTAGCTACATGAAAACAACACAGTACAACATATAGCTAGTTCAACTTCATAAGAACAATATATTCATTTCCCTAATCGAGATCATCTAGGGTCGTCTTATCCACCTGTGCTTTCAGTTTAGTAAGAACCCGTTTTGCATGGGCCAACTGGGAAAGTGCTTCCTGCTTCGCCAACACCATCTTAGCAAAGTCTGATTTAAAAAATCTGAGCTCATTCTCCACCTTCATCTTTTTATCCCGCATCTTGAAATATGCTTCAGTGTTGACAACAGTTTCTCTTAGCCTACGTGTCTTCTCTTCCTCATACATGCTCCAGAGCTTCGCTAGGCACATCTTCAAAGACTGTGGCCACTCTTGATCAACCCACTCCAAGTAAGAACACTTCCGTTCATCCTATAATATTTAAAACTAGATCAGTAACAATTGTAGGGGAAATGGGTTTATAGCAACATAGAAAATCACCAATGCTTATTTTGAAAAACTAAAGAAACATGTTAATTATGACATATCTTCTCAAAAAGATCAATGTGCAAATGAAATAATTGGTACTGAGACAACAACCAAATTCTGGAACATCAGAAGCTATCATTAACTACAACGACGCTACAAGTTCTTACTCATGTACAATAAATAACAATTTTACATTTTATGAGGAAGGTAAATATAACTGAAACAGCATAGCGACAGTGTTTGGATGACAGCAAATTGATACTAGCAGGTGTGTACATGCACAAATTTAGTAACATAGAACTAATAGCACTAAGGTCGTCCACTATGTATGCCAAAACTGGGGTAAAGACAACTGTTGCTACATCTCGCACCGGTGCCCTACACAGGCGAGCCGATGCAGCAGAAAAAAAATCAGGGACCCGGACTCCGGAGCACGTAGTTGCTCCGATGCCCAGTTCCATCGTTCCATAAAGATTTAGTATTTTACCGCTGGCTAGTCGGATGTGTGGACTAAAGTTGGCTGCACAAACTGCTGAACCGGTGCCAAATAATTTTCTAATGGCATCGCTGATGGGATGGCAACAATTTAAGATACTAGGTACAAACTATGACACTGTCTTAGGATGCGTTTGGTTGAAGGTGTGGTCGGTAGGGACCGTGACAGTGTCTGAATCACATCTAAATAATGCTTTGTAACAATGAAAGAGGGTCTAACCTTCTCTGCACATGCCAGAAACTTCCTCCCACTGTCCACAGAATCAAATGCAACTAGCTTCACGCATGGAGATTGATGGTGACAACGAGCAGATAGATCTTCAGCCACCCCCTCCATTCATTGCCATAGATGGTCCTACGGAGCTACAAGAGGAAGAAATGACTAAAATCGACCACCGAGTAAAAGTCATTCCAAGTCATAGCCCGAGAGAGAGAAGAGAGGCATACCCGGGTGGTGAAGGAGTAGTTGCCGGAGGAGGAACCGCTAGAGAGCTCTTTGAAGAACATCATGGCGACCCCGGCGGTAGGATGCGAGACGGCGAGAGCGAGGAAGCGGCTATAGCTTAGCAAGGAAGGAAGGAAGGAGGAAACAGGGGAAATGTGACTTGTGGTTGGGGAGAAAAGGGGGTGGGGAAGGGGGGCGGGGGTAGATATTTTGGCGGTAGGCCAAAATTTTGGAAATGTGGAGGGAAACTTTGCGCGCGGTGCCGCCGGACCATTCACTTTGAAAGATTGTGTGCATCGCAAACGATTCTTCTGCGTTACGTGCATGGGATGAGTTTGATAATTCAAATTTTGGTTGAAATTTCCACGGGTACATCATTGCATAATTTAACATCGCTTGCTAATTTGGGCACACAAAAGAGCGTACAGCAGACAGACCACACTTACTGAATGGAGCAATTTAGTAATTAAACAGAGCCAGTTGACCTAAACATTGCTCTAACAAAAGACCAGCATTAAAAACAAAGCCTAAGTATGCATAATTTTAACAAATCCGCCGCGGCGCCGACCTATGGATCGCCGGTGTGAGATGAGACATCGATGACTTGTCCTGGCGACATGCCACCGTTGGTGGACTCCGCGTCCCCCCTGCTGAAGTGGACCGCGTCCTCGTCCTCGTCCTCGGCGCTGCCCTCAGGGTTGTAGTACTCGTATTAGTGGCTGCGCCAGAGCTCGCGCTTGTACTCCACTGCCGATTCCTCGACGAACTGACTCTTCTCTACCTCGACCTCGGCCACGCGCAACTCCTCCTCCCGATGATCCTCGATCCCCGCCGCCTCCTGCATCTCCAGCTCCCGCTCGGCGACCTCATGAGGAAGCAGGTGCTCCATGGCCACCGCCGCCTTTTCAGACGTGGGCTGGAGTCCGACGTGGCCTGGAATATCTTGGTGTGTGCATCGTCGATCTTGGTGTGGATGGACTCGACCCGGGCCAGGCGACATCAGCGGCACAGACGAGAGCTTAAGTGCTCTCGGCGTTTGCAGCCGCCGTCACAGCAGTAGCTGCAGCCGTCTCGGCTGCTGCAGACGCCCTCTCGACGGAAGCGGCCGCGCTCAATGCGGATGCGGCAGCACTCTCGGTGTAGGCGGTCGCGCTCTAGGCGCAGGTGGCGGCGCTTGGGGGGACGCGGCCATCGTACGGGCCTTCACGAAGCGTTTCCATGACGTCATCTTTGCAAGAAGGGGGTGCGGGAATGGGGATCGGGATTCGTGGATTCGGGGGTTGCTGGCACTAGAGCAGACGAGCCGGCGAAGCTTAAGGAGGGAGACTTAAGTAGACCCAGATATTTTCATCGCAAACGGTTCCTAGAAAACAACTGTGTGTGATGTTGTAGATATTTTTTATTAGCTGTGAAAGACGAATTTGGAGTAAGGTCCCAACGGATGGTGTTTTAAATGAACGAGAAATTTTGTAGTACTAATACAACTGTCATGTCAAATTTTTGAAAATTTCAGGGGTCATTTGACCTTGTAAGACATTTAAGTGATTTTCTAGCCATTTAATGACCGTAATTGAAATTTGAACTACATGTACATGCAACAACTAACCATAACGGTTTGAAAACTCATATTTCGTATACTTGTGTGTGATTTAATTCGATGTGCAGTAAATTGCAAGGAATTTTCAAACATATTGGTCTAACGGCTATGACACAATTAACCATGGAGTGACATGGCATTTTAATTCCAAAAAATAAAAAAAATCAGAAACACATGAAACCTTGGTTGATGTAATGTCATGCCACCAAGATGATGTGGTAAAAAATTGGCATGTTTGATGAAACTTTGGACACACACCCCTCACAAACCGGAGCAACTCACTACAAAGCTCGTGGTTCCGAGAGGGAACAATGCAGGTTTGATGACGAACGGGAGATAGCTTCCTCTTACGGACTTCAATTTTTTTCTACGTCGAACATGCACTACTAAAACTATAATGTGATTTTTTTTAAAAATTCTAGGGGTCATTTGGCCTTTAAAAGACATTTAAGTGATTTCTAGCCATTTAATGACCGAAATTCAAATTTGGACTACATCTACATGCAAAACCTAACCAAAACGGTTTGAAAAATCATATTTGTGTACTTGTGTGCGAGTTATTTCCATGTGCAGTAAACTAGAAGGAATTTTCAAACATATTTGTCTCACGACATGGACATATGCATGCATACGTATGCATGGAGTGACATGGCATTTTAATTACAAAAAAATCAAAAACACATTAAACCTTGGTTGATGTACTGTCATGCCACCAAGATGATGTGGTAAAGAAATTGGCATGTTTGACGAAAGTTTGGACACACCCCCCTCACAAACCGGAGCAACTCACTAAAAGGCTCGTGGTTCCGAGAGGGAACAATGCATGTTTGACGACGAACGGGAAGCTTCCTCTTACGGCCTTTAATTTTTTTTCTACGTCTAACGTGCACTACTACAACTGTAATGTGAAATTTTGGAAAATTCTAGGGGTCATTTGACCTTTTAAATACATTTAAGTGATTTTATAACCATTTAATGACCGTAATTCAAATTTGAACTACATCTACATGCAACGCCTAACCAAAACGGTTTGAAAATTCATATCTGTGTACTTGTGTGCGAGTTAATTCCATGTGCAGTAAATTAGAAGGAATTTTCAAACATATTGGTCTCAAGGAATGGGCACATGCATAGAGTGCATGCCATGGCATTTTAATTCCAAAAAATTAAAAAATGATCAGAAAAACATGAAACCTGGCTTGATTTAATGTCATGCCACCAAGATGATGTGGTAAAAAAATTGGCCTGTTTGACGAAAGTTTGGACACACACCCCTCACAAACCGGAGCAACTCACTAGAAGGTTCGTGGTTCCGAGAGGGAACAATGCATGTTTGATGACGAACGGGAGATAGCTTCCTCTTATGGCCTTGAAATTTTTTCCTACGTTTAACGTGCACTAATACAACTGTCATGTGAAAAATTTGAAAATTTCAGGGGTCATTTGACCTTTTAAAGACATTTAAGTGATTTTCTAACCATTTAATGACCGTAATTCAAATTTGAACTACATCTACATGCAACGCCTAACCAAAATGGTTTGAAGAATCATATTTTTGTGTACTTGTGTGCGAGTTAAAAAATCATCAGACGATGTAAATATCTGGTGTTCAAAAAAGAAAATGTAAAGATCTGGCAAGACAACCGGCTCCCACACGATTGGCACTCTATCTCGCGGCTCGAGGTTTGGTAGGTGATTGGCAGGGATCATTAATCAGACACGGTTCTGTATTGTAAACCATCAGCTATTATGTTCACACACGGATTTTGCTGCGGGAATTGTGTGTAATTCAAACTACATTACCCATAAATTCCGGTGACCAGCGTGTGTATTGTCCCCGTCGACCTAGATTTCGGCCTCCAATAAATACTACCTTGCTTACGTCGTCCTGCCTGCATTCTCATCTACATCCTCCCCTCGCTCACTCTCTCTCTCTCTCAAATATCTGC
>NC_057814.1:243617653-243637046 GCF_018294505.1 Triticum aestivum
TGACGAGGTTGCGCGGGACCCCCCAACTTTGGATTGGTTTTGGGGCCAGTACAATCTTTGTCTGTGGAAGTTGCTGCCGCCGGCTGAGAAAGCCAGGCAAGTGGCATTCAAGAAGGAGATGGCGGAGGAGGAAGCCAGGTACGAGGCGGCCTGTGAAGCCCGTGATGCCGCCTGGAAAAAGGAGGCGGCGGAGCTTTGGGGGCGGGCGGGTTCTCGTGCCGAGGAGGTGTGCGAAGACGGATACTTCGCGAGGAAGGTCATAGGCGCTGGGCGCCTCGTCGCTGCGTGGAGGTGGGCCGATAAGCTCCAGCATGCCACCGACGAGGAGCTCCAGTGGGCGCCCAACGAAATGGCAAGATCGGCCGCGCGCGTCCGCCAGTAAGAGGCAGATCGGTACGTCAAGCGCTGTGAGGCGGAGGAGTCGGAGTACTGCCTCCGCACTGGGAAGACGCCGCGCACCAGGGAGCTGCTCGCGAGGGGCTGCCGAAATACTGGCCCGAGGAGGGATTATTAGTTTTCGTATTGTTCGTTTTCAATTTTATGCATTGTACCTAGTAGTTAAGTATCATCACGTATATGTGATGATATTATATATATATATTATGTGATGAACTAATGAACAATATATATATATATATATTATGAATTTCATTTTCTATCTATTTTTGTATACTAATTTGAATCTAGCTGTTATCATCCACATATACAGAATGGAAAGCGTATATACGCACATTGAAACAGAACATATAAGAATGGAAAACAGAGTACACACATTGAAACAGAGCAATACTATGATTGCTGTGAATAGATAGTTATCCACGTTGAAACGACTTTTCAAAATAAAACGCGTCCATGAGACCATGACCAGCAGCCCTTGCCTAGGGTAGCTCTAGGCTCTGCCTGAACTCGTGCAAGCGTTCGTCCAAGCGGTTGACACGCTCGCGGTATATCTGGAGCGCGATCTCGAGCTCCAAGTTGGCTATTTCATCAGAGATCACCAGCTCAAGGATGCGACGGCCATGTTCCTATACTGCACCCAGGTGGACACCTGGGCCAAGGAGGCAGTCGAGCCTACGGACCAGCGCGTTGGCATCCAGCGGGCGGCGGACAAGGCGAACGGCGGCACCCATGCGAACGGCGCGGCAGGCGTCTGGTACAAGTACGGTGCGGCCAGCCTCTGGTGCAAGTACGGCGCTGAGGGCCTCTACCCACTCCTGGCGAGGAATGGGGTACTGACGGGACGTGTACCCAATTGCGACGCTGTGTCGACAGCAGGCAAGCACCAATGGATCCGCTCTTGCTGTGCGGCGCGCCGCGCCTCTCGCTCTGCGGTGCTCCAACGGTCTCGCCATGCGGTGAGCCGCAGCCTATCAGCGTGGACGCGCCTAGCTTGCTCTGTGGCGCGCCATCGATCATGTTGTGCGGCGAGCTGCAGCCTGTCAGCGCTGACATGCCTATGTTGATCCGCGGCGCTCAAGTGCCATGCGCCAAAGGTCTGCTCAACCCTGGCGATGACGCGCATCACGGCGTCGTCCATCGCGTTGCCGGGGAGTGCCTCAGCCTTGACGGGCCGTGGCGCCTGCTCGTTTTCCTTGTCGACGAGGTTGATGGCAGAGGTGGAGCTTTAGTGGGTTGGCATGCTTGGAAAAGGTGGATGTGCTACAGGCTGCACTTGTCGCCTCCGTGCGTCGCGTGCCGCCTATGCGCTATATAGCAGGGTGGCGGGAAACAAGTGAGGAAATGGCAGGAAACGGTGGTGTGTTCATAAAACGCCATCAATTAATGGAAACTTCGCATCCTTATGGCGTATCCGGATGACTGCCCGTCCCCCAATGGCCAATAGATGTTGTGTAGACAGAGCATATCACATACGTCTTATTAGCCGCAACCGTCTATCTTATTATCGGTCTTCGCACACATTTCTGATTACAGACCTGTTTGCCGCGTATCACACACATCTTGTTAAGTTGAACCGTTTCCCTTCTCATGTCTCAACGCAAACAGTTCATCCGAGTGAACCGCATGCCGCATATCGCACACACCTTCATCTGGCTGACCGTTTCTTTTGTGTTGCGGAATCACAAACAGTTCATCCGAGTGAACCGTATGCTGTATACCGCACACACCTTCATCTGGCTGCCCGTTTCTTTTGTTTGTCCTCATCACAAATAGTTAATTGAGCTGAACCATATGCCCTGCGTCACACACGCAACTAAAATTTGAACCGTGTTCGATGCATCCTCCATCGCAAACGTTTGCACATTTTTTGACAGTTATTTTACACCACTGTTTGTGATTATGGCATCGCACACAATTTCGTCGATGGGTCTCTGATCGTAGTGTCGCGTTAACAGCAACCTGCAGCAGTGGCCAAATGGCAAATAATATAAATTGCAAGGAGATGAGATTTTTGATTAAGAACCTGGTAGATGTTGATGATGTCTCCCCGGCAACGGCGCCAGAAATTGGCAAGTTGACAGGAGACTATCTTGACTTGATCCTCCCCGGCAACGGTGCCAGAAATTCCTTTTGATGTCTGCTAGAACTACGTCAGTATTTCCCCAAAGAGGAAGGGATGATGCAGCACAGATGAGACCAAGGTTATCGAGCCAGTAGGAGAACCAAGCAACACTACGTAAACAGCACCTGCACACAAATAACAACCACTCACAACCTGACGTGTTAAAGGGGTTGTCAATCCCTTTCGGGTAACGGCGCCAGAAATTGGCACGTGGACGAGAGAAAGTTGTAATAGATTGATAGATCAAACGCCAAATAAAATAAAGTGCAGCAAAGTATTTTTGTATTTTTGGTTTAATAGATCTGAAAATAAAAGCAAATAAAAATAGATCGTGAAGGAAAATATAATAAAGAAGAGACCCGAGGGCCGTAGATTTCACTAGTGGCTTCTCTCGAGAAAAATAGCAAACGGTGGGTAAACAAATTACTGTTGGGCAATTGATAGAACTTCAAATACTCATGACGATATACACGCAATGATCATTATACAGGCATCACGTCCAAGATTAGTAGAACGACTTCTGCCTGCATCTACTACTATTATTCCACACATCGATCGCTATACAGCATGCCTCTGGTGTATTAAGTTCATGGAAAAATGGAGTAATGCAATAAGAATGATGACATGATGTAGACAAGATCTATTTATGTAGAAATAGACCCCATCTTGTTATCCTTAATAGCAACGATACATACGTGTCGGTTCCCCTTCTGTCACTGGGATCAAGCACCGTAAGATCGAACCCATCTCAAAGCACTTCTTCCAATTGCAAGATAAATAGATCAAGTTGGCCAAACAAAACCCAAATATCGGAGAAGAAATACGAGGCTATAAGCAATCATGCATATAAGAGATCAAAGAAGACTCAAATAACTTTCATGGATAAAAACATAGATCTGATCATAAACTCAAATTTCATCGGATCCCAGCAAACACACCGCAAATAGAGTTACATCATATGGATCTCCAAGAGACCATTGTATTGAGAATCGAAATAGAGAGAGGAAGCCATCTAGCTGCTAACTACGGACCCGTAGGTCTACAAAAGACCACTCACGCATCATCGGAGGGGCACCGATGGACATGATGAACCCCTCCGTGATGGGGTCTAGATTGGATCTGGTGGTTCTTGAACTTGCGGCGGCTGGAATTGATTTTCGTCGACTCCGCTAGGGTTTCTGGAATATTGGGGTATTTATAGAGTAAAGAGGCGGTTCGGGAGGCACCCGAGGTGGGCACAACTCACAAGGGCATGCCTGGGCCTCCAGGCGCGCCCTGGTGGGTTATGCTCCCCTCGGAGCACCCCCCAGGTGCTTCTTCGGCCCACTGGATGTCTTCTGGTCAGAAAAATCCACAAAAAGTTTCGCTGCATTTGGACTCCGTTTGGTATTGATTTCCTGCGATGTAAAAACATGCAGAAAACAGCAAATGGCACTTGGCACTTTGTCAATAGGTTAGTACCTAAAAATGATATAAAATGACTATAAAATGATTATAAACATCCAGGAATGATAATATAACAGCATGGAACAATCAGAAATTATAGATACGTTGGAGACGTATCACTGCCGGATGTCCGGACTGGTCGGGCCGGATGTCTAGGGCCTGGAGCTTGCTTGCGGCTAGGCTGCTGCTGGTGGTGAAGCCACCAGGGGCCGATGTCCAGGGCAGGGGCCGAATGTCCAGGTCCTGTGGACTTTCTCTGGTTTCTCTCGTCGTGCTCCTTCGTCCGTGTACTTGGGGACTTGTCCATCACCACGAATATCTCCGAGAGGGTCTTCTTGGTACCTAAGCACACATAGCATTCCGGCTTTAGGTAGTAGCCATGTCTCACATGTGTCATACGGAATATTGCTAAGGAGAGATGTCACCTCGGTATCTAGAGCTCTTGCACATGCTCGTGTCTTCGGTCCACTAGGCACTTGGGGAGACGTAGGTAGGTCCATGGGGATGATCGTAGGATGCTCCGCATCACTTATCCTCCTCAGGTAACTTACCAACTCACCCCCCTTTTTGCTATCTCATAAACATCGCAATTTTCTTTTAACCTCCCGAGAATTCATCAAGAGATTCGAGCCTGCCCCCTCATCATCGTCGGGGCCCCGCACGTCCGCGACCGGTGCTCCTGGAGTTGCCTCCTTCCTATTCTTCCCCGCCTCACGTGCAAGGTGAGGAAAACTGCTCCGCGGATGCGGCGGTTGCACTTTCCACCTCCCCCGTTCCTGAAAAACATTTAGAGGCCGCCTCTCAAGGTGAAGGGGATCTCTCCCGGAAGGCACGAAGCAGTCCTCTCCTTCCTCCGGCGAGGAGCGGGCCTTCGACATGAATTAGGGGGCCAACATGTATTTCAGAGCTGCGACGAACCAGACCATCGTTCCCCCGGCTTCACCCACTTTGCCAGTAGCACGCCGTCCTCCTGTCATCACATGCGTTGGTGGAGGAGATAGCACCATGGTCGCATTTGGGGTCGGGGCTCTACACCCGCATCTCCTCCTTCTGAGTTGTAGAGGGGCTCTGTGGCGGCTTCTCCTCCCACCTTGATCTTGTCTACCCGCCGGGCCTTGGAAGAGGCGAGCATTTTCCTATCCTCTCGCGAGTCCAATATCCTTGCCCATGAAGAGGCAATGTCCCAGTGGGAGAGGAACAACCTGCTGCCAAAGCTACGGAGGAGCTAGCCACGACAAGAGCTGAATGGGAGTGGGTTGACACCCGTCGGCGCGAGCTTGAGGAGGAGGGTCACCAAAAGGTCGCGAGAGGTCTTAAGGAGGGCAAGGATGCCCTGGCGGCGGTCCGACAGAGGCTCATAGCCGAAATGAACCACTTTGATACCAAACTTTGGGAGGCAGAGGCAGCTCTGTCACGCTGTTCCCTGGAACTGGATGCCCGTGAGCGTGAGGTCCGCGATCGGGACATTTCGCTGGACATTTGGGAGGCTGACATGCTCGAGAAGGAAGGGGCTCCTGAGGATTGCCTGTCCCTCATCACGTCTTGCGAGGAGCAAGCAGTGCTCAGGAAGCCACCCTGAGCTCCCACACATCTAAATTAGAGACCGATGAGGGGACCTTATCAAGAGGTGTGCCAAGCTCCACAAGTTGATCAACAAACAACTTGAGCAGGAGCTTCAGGCGATTGAGTCTGAGCTCCAGGGTGTACGGGATGCCCAAACCCATGTTCTTGTGGTAGAGCAGGACCTGGCAGCCGCGTTGCGACTTGTTGAAGGAGAGCGTACTCAAGTTCGGATGACTGAGGAGCGTTTGGATAATGCCAACAAGGAATCGACGGCCACATTCTCTGCCTTGGAAGGACGCCTTACCGTTGCTAAGGCACGGGTCAAGGAGTTGTCGTTTGCCGCAACGGAGCAGACGAACATGCCCCGGGGTGCCGCTCGCAGTTTGTTTTTCAAGGTCTGCAGGGAGCTCAAGGTCCCCCTGTGGCCTCGAGACGATCTGGACTTTTTGTCGGCAGGCAGCATGGAAGGGGAACCTAAAGCGAGAAGGCCGTCACATGGCAGAGTGCTTGTTGCTTGCTACGCCAGCCATGATGCAGAATTTCCTCTGTACCCCGTGGAGCGGGGAATCAGAGATGTGGATGGCTCCGGTGAACGTGTGGGAGTGTGGGTTTCTCATTCTGCCCGCATGCTGGCCTTTTTCCTCGATGCCCCATCATCGTCATCCGCCCCTTATACGTCTTCAACGTATCTACTTTTCCAAACACTTTTGCCCTTGTTTTGGACTCTAACTTGCATGATTTGAATGGAACTAACCCGGACTGACGCTGTTTTTAGCAGAATTGCCATGGTGTTATTTTTGTGCAGAAATAAAAGTTCTTGGAATGACCTAAAAATTCACGGAGAATATTTTTGGAATTTCTAAAAAATACTGGCGAAAGAATCAAGACCAGGGGGCGCACACCCTGTCCACGAGGGTGGGGGCGCGCTTCCCCCCTGGGCGCACCCCCTGTCTCGTGGGGCCCCTGAGGCTCCACCGACCTCAACTCCAACTCTATATATTCAGGTTCGGGGAGAAAAATCAGAGAGAAGGATTCATCGCGTTTTACGATACGGAGCCGCCGCCAAGCCCTAATCTCTCTCGGGAGGGCTGATCTGGAGTCCGTTCGGGGCTCCGGAGAGGGGAATCCGTCGCTGTCATCATCATCAACCATCCTCCATCACCAATTTCATGATGCTCACCGCCGTGCGTGAGTAGTTCCATCGTAGGCTTCCTGGACGGTGATGGGTTGGATGAGATTTATCTTGTAATCGAGTTAGTGTTGTTAGGGTTTGATCCCTAGTATCCATTATGTTTTGAGACTGATGTTGCTATGACTTTGCTATGCTTAATGCCTGTCACTAGGGCCTGAGTGCCATGATTTCAGATCTGAACCTATTATGTTTTCATGAATATATGTGAGTTCTTGATCCTATCTTGCAAGTTAATAGTCACCTACTATGTGTTATGATCCGGCAACCCCGAAGTGACAATAATCGGGACCACTCCCGGTGATGACCGTAGTTTGATGAGTTCATGTATTCACTAAGTGTTAATGCTTTGGTCCGGTACTCTATTAAAAGGAGGCCTTAATATCCCTTAGTTTCCAATAGGACCCCACTGCCATGGGAGGGTAGGACAAAAGATGGCATGCAAGTTCTTTTCCATAAGCACGTATGACTATATTCGGAATACATGCCTACATTACATTGATGAACTGGAGCTAGTTCTGTGTCACCCTATGTTATAACTGTTGCATGAAGAATCGCATCCGACATAATTATCCATCATTGATCCAATGCCTACGAGCTTTTCACATATTAATCTTTGCTTAGTTAATTTACCGTTACCACTATTACAATTACTACAAAACTGCTATTGTTACTTTTGCCACTATTACCATTACTTCTATACTACTTTGCTACTAAATACTTTGCTGCAGATATTAAGTTTTGCAAGTGTGGTTGAATTGACAACTCAGCTGCTAATACTTGAGAATATTCTTTGGATCCCCTTGTGTTGAATCAATAAATTTGGATTGAATACTCTACCCTCGAAAACTGTTGCGGTCCCCTATACTTGTGGGTTATCAAGACTATTTTCTGGCACCGTTGTCGGGGAGCATAGCTCTATTCTTTGAGTCACTTGGGATCTATATCTGCTGATCACTATGAGGAACTTGAAAGACGAGAAAACAAAAATTTATCCCTCAACTACGAGGGGAGGTAAGGAACTGCTATCTAGCTCTGCACTTGATTCACCTTCTGTTTTGAGTAAACTTGCAACACCTAATCCTGCTTCTGCTATTAATTCTGATATGTCGCATGTTATTGATGATGCCACTTCTGCTATGCATGATGCTTATGATGAAACTACTTCTATGCTTGATAATACTGTGCCTCTAGGTGAATTTCTTGATGAACAACTTGCTAGGGCCCGAGAGAATGAAATTATTGAAACTGGTAATATTGATGAAAGTGATTATGAAGATTCTCCCCCTAGATATGAATTGCCTGTTGTGCCTGAGGGTTATGTATTGGATGAAGAAACTGTTAGAGATTTTCTTGCTTGCAATGATAGTCAGCTAAGCTGAAAGAAAAATCTTTGAATGCTAGAATGAAATATGACCCTGATTTTGCTACTTCACCTATCTGTATTACTGATAAGGATTATGATTTCTCTGTTGATCCTGAGATAATTACTTTGGTTGAATCTGATCCTTTTCATGGCTATGAATCTGAAACTGTTGTGGCACATCTTACTAAATTAAATGATATAGCCACCCCATTCACTCATGAGGAAAAAATTCGTTACTACTATATCCTTAAATTATTTCCGTTCTCATTAAAGGGTGATGCTAAGACATGGTTTAATTCTCTTGATCCTGGTTGTGTGCGTGGTCCCTAGGATATGGTTTATTACTTCTCTGCTAAATATTTCCCCTCTTATAAGAAACAAGCTGCTTTAAGGGAAATATATAATTTTGTGCAAATTGAAGAAGAGAGTCTCCCACAAGCTTGGGGGAGGCTTCTCCAATTACTTAATGCTTTGCCTGATCATCCTCTCAAGAAAAATGAAATACTTGATATCTTTTATAATGGACTAAGCGATGCTTCCAGAGACCACCTGGATAGTTGTGCTGGTTGTGTTTTCAGGGAAAGGACTATTGATCAAGCTGAATTACTATTGAATAATATGTTGAGTAATGAGAATAATTGGACACTTCCTGAACCAACTCCTAATCCAACTCCGAAGAAAAGGGGTATTCTATTTCTCAGCCCTGAAGATATGCAAGAGGCAAAGAAATCTATGAAAGAAAAAGGTATTAAAGCTGAAGATGTTAAGAATTTACCACCAAATGAACAAATACATGGTCTTGATAACCCGACACAGGTAGTAAAGGTAAATTCTCTCTATAGATATGATACAGATGAAATCCCATCTACTAAGTTTTCTAGCTAGTGCTTAGATGAGTTTGATGATTTTATGGCTAAACAAGAAAACTTCAATGCTTATGTTGGTAGACAATTGAAACGTAATGCTTATATGATTGAACACTTGAGTAATTATATGTCTAGAGTTAAAGGTGAACTTAAACTTATTAGTAAACATGCTTCTATAGTTACCACTCAAGTAGAACAAGTGCTTAAAGCTCAAAATGATTTTCTCAGTGAATTAAAGAACAAGAAAAATGATTTTTATGTTAGAGTTATGACTAGAGGGGGTAAAATGACTCAGGAACCTTTGTATCCTGAGGGCCACCCTAAGGGAATTGAGCAAGATTCTCAAAGAACTAATGTTGATGCACCTAGTCCTTCTAAAAAGAAAAATGGTAGGACTTTGCATGCCCCTAGTGAATCTGTTGTTGACACAGCTGAGAATCCCAATGATATTTCTATTTCTGATGCTGAATCACAATCTGGTAATGAACACGAACCTAGTGATGATGTTCATGTTGATGCTCAACCTAGCAATAATAATGATGTAGAGATTGAACCTGCTGTTGATCTTGATAACCCACAATCAAAGAATCAACGTCATGATAAGAGAGACTTTGTTGCTAGGAAGCACGGTAAAGAAAGGGAACCATGGGTTCAGAAACCCATGCCTTTTCCTCCTAAACCATCAAAGAAAAAGGATGATGACGATTTTGAGCGCTTTGCTGAGATGATTAGACCTATCTTTTTGCGTATGTGTTTGATTGATATGCTTAAAATAAATCCTTATGCTAAGTATATGAAAGATATTGTTACAAATAAAAGAAAGATTCCGGAAGCTGAAATTTCCACCATGCTTGCTAATTATACTTTTAAGGGTGGAATACCAAAGAAACTTGGAGATCCAGGAGTACCAACTATACCATGCTCCATTAAAAGAAACTATGTTAAAACTGCTCTATGTGATCTTGGAGCTGGTGTTAGTGTTATGCCTCTCTCTTTATATCGTAGACTTGATTTGAATAACTTGACACCTACTAAAATATCTTTGCAAATGGCCGAGAAATCAACTGCTATACCTGTCGGTATTTGTGAGGATGTGCCTATTGTGGTTGCAAACGTTACTATTTTAACTTACTTTGTTATTCTTGATATTCCCAAGGACGATAGTATTATCCTTGGTAGACCCTTTTTGAATACTGCAGGTGTTGTTATTGATTGCAACAAAGACAATGTTACTTTCCATGTTAATGGTAATGAGCATATGGTACACTTTTAGAGGAAACAACCTCAAGTCCACAGTATCAATTCTATTGGAAAAATTCCATCGATTATTATTGGAGGTTTTGAATTTCCTCTTCCTACTGTCAAAAAGAAATATGATATTCTTATTATTGGGGACGTGCATATCCCCGTTGAGGTAACCTAGTGCTATTCGAAAATTATGTGGCTTCATGCGATTCGCAATGAGTTTGTTAACAAGACTTGATCAACCTTGTTAGTGGATTCCTTTTTGATGAGCATGAGATGGATGAAGTTAGAAAGCACAACTTTCTGTACCCTCCTTTTACTTTCTGTTATTTAGATTAAATAAAGAAAAAATAGTATTTTCTGCCTGTTTTCTGAATTATCCTTGCAATAAAAAATACCCCAAAAATAAAAGTTCTCCAAATGTCCCGAAAATGAAATATGATTTTTTTCTAGAATATTTAAGAATTTCTAGCACTGAGAACACACCAGGGTGACCACCACCTAGCCACGAGGGATCCAGGGTGGGCCCACCCCCTGGGCATGCCCCCCTGCCTCGTGGGCCCCACGTGGCCCCCCTCCACTTATTCTTGCACCCACACACTTCGTCTTCCTCCAGAAAAATCACCACATAGCTCAAACTCGTGTTCTAGCTCATTTTGCTGCGATTTTCGATCTCCTTGCTCAAAGCTCCACTCACAAAACTGCTTTGGGGGATTGTTCTTTGGTATGTGACTCCTCCAATGGTCCAATTAGTTTTTGTTCTAGTGCTTTATTTATTGCAAATTTTTGCTTCTTAGGTGACCCAATTCTTGAGCTTGCATTTCAAATTTATTTGGTCCCAAGTAGTTGTAATGCATGATATAGTCTCTAGGCACTTGTGGGAGTAGTTGCTTTCAATTTTGTTGAGTTTTGTTTACTTTTATTTTGGGTTACTAAAAATTTCAGAAATCTTCAGGAGAAGAAAATGATGAAGAGATTGTTGAGAGGCTCTTCGAGCCGAAGCTCGAAGGATAAGCGAAGTGAGGAGGATAAGAAGCCCAAATATAATCTCCCTCGCACTGCGGAGGTTCGGCCGTGTGAATGGCCTTGCGATGAGTTCTTCAAGGCAGCTGGGATTCATGATGATTTTTATTATTTGGCTGAGAATGCAGGCCTCACCGACTTCCTCCGCGACCAGCGCGAACAGTATCTCCTACTCACAAATATTTTTGTGCAAAATTTTCATTTCCATGCTAGGAGATCACCACCTTCAGTGGAGTTTCATTTATATGATGAAGTTAAGGACATGTCCCTATATGATTTTGTCGGGTATGCAAGATACCCTTTGAGGGCAGCATAGAGGAACCACACCGTAATGATGTGGAGGGATTTATTAATGAAATTGATGTAGGGGAAACGAGGAAATTTTCAGGTGCAAGAATTACTAGCATACATTTTCCTGTTCTATGTTACTTTGCAATATTTGCTAGTAGATTCCTGATTGGTCGTGGGAACAGTGGAAATCCTAGTGCTCCCGATATTGTTATTTTGTGCCATGCTTTGTTTCGTGATACCACTTTCAGTTTAGGCGCTATTGTTGCTAAACGGTTAAATCTGAACCGCACAAAGGGTCCCATCTTTGGAGGCATCTTTGCTTCGCGCCTTGCTGCACACTTTAACATACCTATTAGGCATTGTGAGAAAGAAGAAAAGTTGCTGCCCCCTGTCTATCTAGATTATAAGAGTATGGTAGCACATGACTTTATTGTTAAAAATAAGAAGAAACTGCTTAAGTATAATATGATATTTGATAAAAAATATTGTGAGATTATTACTTTGCCTGCGCCCTCTTTGTTTAACATATTTTCAGGCACGTACCTCATTTTGCCGGAGGCCATTCATGCATACTTGAGCGTGACACCTGCTCCAGAGGCTGAGCCGGAGCCACCACTTGACCCTTATCGACAGCCAATTTATCAGTGGGATCCAGAGGAGATCGCCAACCAGTGGCACCCTGAGGAACCTACTCAGTACCCCGAAGAGAGCAACTTTGATCCATGGGCATAGACCAACTTAGGACAAAAGCCTAAGGTTGGGGGAGTACGTATTTCTCACCGACATTACATTCATGTTCACACACTCATGCCAGTTGTCGGTGCTCGTACTTTTTCATTGTACTATCCATGCTACTTTATTTTCCTTTTTCTCGCTTTCTTCTTGTGTGCCTGAATAACCTTAAGAACAACTAAAAAATTTAGTTGTAGCTTTTAGCTAGTTTACTTTCCATGCCTGTAGTAGTAATAATTAAAAGAAAACCCCAAAAGATTTCTCGTTCTTCTTTTGCTTGTTGGGAGCTTCCCATGTAAATAGTTTTATTTCTTTTCTTTGGGGGTCGAGAGGAGAAGACCACGATGAAAATGTTGAAGTGGCTCTTATATGCATAATTGTTCATTTAACCAGGAGCCCATATTACCTTGTCTTCTCCCTTGAATTAAATGCTTGCAGATTCCGGCTTAGTCCAATGCACGTGCACTATTATTATTATTATCCACACCGTTAGGTCGTGCAAGTGAAAGGCAATAATGACGATATATGATGGACTGATTGAGATGAGAGAAGCTGGTATGAACTCGACCTCTCTTGTTTTTGTAAATATGATTAGTTCATCGTTCCCGATTCAGCCTATTATGAATGAAACATGTTTGCAATGACAAGTAGAGATTATAGTTGCTCATGCCATGCATAATTAGCTAGGAGTTTATAATGGTTTACCTTGCGTGCCAACATGCTATTAAAATGGTTGTGATGTGGTATGACAGGGTGGTATTCTCCTTTGAACGATTCGAGTGGCTTGACTTGGCACATGTTCACACATGTAGTTGAAACGAAATCAACATAGCCTCCACGATATTTATGTTCATGGTGAATTATATCCTCCTCATGCGTGCACTCATTGTTGATTAATTTTAATGCAAGTTCATGACTGTTGTCGCTCTCTAGTTGGTCACTTCCCAGTCTCTTTGTAGCCTTCACTTGTACTAAGCGGGAATACTGCTTGTGCATCCACTTCCATAAACCCCAAAGTTATTCCATACGAGTCCACCGTACCTTCCTATATGCGGTATCTACCTGTCGTTCCAAGTAAATTTGTATGTGCCAAACTCTAAACCTTCAAATGAAATTCTGTTTTGTATGCTCGAATAGCTCATGTATCAACTAGGGTTGTATGTATCTTCCATGCTAGGCGGGTTATTCTTAAGAGGAGTGGACTCCGCTCCTCATTCACGAGAAAATGGCTGGTCACCGGGATGCCCAGTCCCATGCTGAAACCAAATCAAAATAATTGCAAACAAAACTCCCCCAGGACTGTTGTTAGTTGGAGGCACCCGTTGTTTCGGGCAAGCCATGGATTGATGCTTGTTGGTGGTGGGGGAGTATAAACTTTACAATTCTGCTTGGGAACCGCCTATATGTCTGTAGCATGGAAGATATCGAGATCTCTCGGTTGTTATGTTGACAATGAAAGTATGCCACTCAAAATATTAGTTATCTCTATTTCAAAATCGAGCTCTGGCACCTCTACAAATCCCTGCTTCCCTCGGGGAAGGGCCTGTCTATTTACTTTTATGTTGAGTCATCCTCCTCTTATTAAAAAGCACCAGTTGGAGAGCACCGCTGTCATTTGCATCCATTACTATTAATTTATATTGAGTATGACTATGACTGGATCTCTTTTACCATGAATTACAATGTCTAGCCAGTCCTTGATCTTCAGAGCTGCTCTGCATTTATGTTTTGCGGTCTCAGAAAGGGCTAGCGAGATACCCTCTTGTTATATCATATTATGATTGTTTTGAGAAATTGTTGTCATCCGAGATTTATTATTATTGCTCGCTAGTTGATTATGCCATTGATATGAGTAAACATGAGACCTAAATGTTATTGTGAATATGGTTAGTTCATAATCTTTGCTGAAAACTTGAATGCTGGCTTTACGTATTTACAACAAGAGCAAACAGAGTTTGTAAAAGTTTTTCTATATCACTTTCAGTTTGTCAACTGAATTTCTTGAGGACAAGCAAAGTTTTAAGCTTGGGGGAGTTGATACGTCTCCAACTTATCTACTTTTCCAAACACTTTTGCCCTTGTTTTGGACTCTAACTTAAATGATTTGAATGGAACTAACCCGAACTGACGTTGTTTTCAGCAGAATTGCCATGGTGTTATTTTTATGCAGAAATAAAAGTTCTTGGAATGACCACAAACTTCACGGAGAATATTTTTGGAATTTATAAAAAATACTGGCGAAAGAATCAAGACCAGGGGGCCCACACCCTGTCCACGAGGGTGGGGGTGCGCCTGCCCCCTGGGCGCGCCCCCTATCTCGTGGGCCCCTAGAGGCTCCACTGACCTCAACTCCAACTCTATATATTCACGTCTGGGGAGAAAAAAATCAGAGAGAAGGATTCATCGCGTTTTATGATACGGAGCCGCCGCCAAGCCCTAATCTCTCTCGGGAGGGCTGATCTGGAGTCCGTTCGGGGCTCCGGAGAGGGGAATCCGTCGTTGTCGTCATCATCAACCATCCTCCATCACCAATTTCATGATGCTCACCGCCGTGCGTGAGTAATTCCATCGTAGGCTTGGTGGACGATGATGGGTTGAATGAGATTTATAATGTAATCGAGTTAGTTTTGTTCGGGTTTTATCCCTAGTTTCCATTATGTTTTGAGATTGATGTTGCAATCACTTTGCTATGATTAATGCTTGTCACTAGGGCCCGAGTGCCATGATTTCAAATATGAACCTATTATATTTTCATGAATATATGTGAGTTCTTGATCCTATCTTGCAAGTTAATAGCCTTCTATGTGTTATGATCCGGCAACCCCGAAGTGACAATAATCGGGACCACTCCCGGTGACGACCATAGTTTGAGGAGTTCATGTATTCACTAAGTGTTAATGCTTTGGTCCGGTACTCTATTAAAAAGAGGTCTTAATATCCCTTAGTTTCCAATAGGACCCCGCTGCCACGGGAGGGTAGGACAAAAGATGTCATGCAAGTTCTTTTCCATAAGCACGTATGACTATATTCGGAATACATGCCTACATTACATTGATGAACTAGAGCTAGTTCTGTGTCACCCTATGTTATAACTGTTGCATAAAGAATGGCATCCGACATAATTATCCATCACTGATCCAATGCCGACGAGCTTTTCACATATTGATCTTTGCTTAGTTACTTCACCATTGCCACTATTACAATTATTACAAAACTGCTACTGTTACTGTTGCCACCGTTACCGTTACTTGCATATACTTTGCTACTAAATACTTCGCTGCAGATATTAAGTTTTCCACGTGTGGTTGAATTGACAACTCAACTGATAATACTTGAGAATATTCTTTGGCTCCCCTTGTGTTGAATCAATAAATTTGGGTTGAATACTCTACCCTCGAAAACTGTTGCGATCCCCTATACTTGTGGGTTATCAGCCCCGACGCATGTTGCCAATCCACTGGACGATTATGTACCTGAGGAAGACGAAGCAAAGGCGGGCGCTAAGGAGTGAGCTTTGGTGCATGTCATTTTTTGGATGGGGAGGCTCTTCGATTCAGGGCCTCTATACTCTTGTAATGCAGTTGTGTTCGTGTTATTCCTGCACAACAAATTCATTTTATCATGATTCTTATGTCCTTTCATGGGGTATGTTTTTTTGCAAAGGCATCTTTTACTTCTATGTGTATCATGCTTGTTTTCCCCATATCGTTAGGTGCTCCCGGGATCGATGCGCACCGGCGATGAGGTTCTTGGAGGGTCCGAGTCCTTCCTCATGGTGTGCGCATCGCCCCGTGGGTTTCACGGGCTTGTAGGCACCAAACTCTACGGCCCCGAGTTTCGATCGGGTTACCTTTAGGAGTGCTGTAACGTATTTCCCATGATGTTTTCATCTTCATTTGCACGTTGGGAACCTGTCCGGGGTACTTGGCTTTTTGGACCGACACTTCCCGGGGCCAACCATACACCCAAACAATGCCTCATTAATAGTCAGGAAAAGTATGATAGGCACTTAAGCGCAGTAGACCCTTTTTATTAAAACATGAAAGTATAAGAGCGCAAGGAAACTTAGACTTGTTTTTGCCCCCCCTTTTTTGCTTCCCGTATCTCCCGGGAACCTTGCGCCAGTCCTAACTCCATCAGCCGTTGCGATGGTCGTCCGGGATTTGTGGTGTCAATAATCTTGCGACGTAGGGGCGATGACGTGCCCATGCCTTCTTTAGCTACTCCCGTATCTTCCTTCCCGTTATCCCTTAGTTCCTTCCAGAGTCTTCTGTATACCTCACTTACCTTTACCATCAGGAGACCGAGGTGTTCTTTTCTTCTCAAGGACCGGGGGATTGACCGGAGGCGGTCACTGATACGTCTCCAACGTATCTATAATTTTTTATTGTTCCATGTTATTATATTATATGTTTGGATGTTTTATATGCATTAATATGCTATTTTATATGATTTTTGGGACTAACCTATTAACCTAGAGCCGAGTGCCAGTTTATGTTTTTTCCTTGTTTAAGAGTTCTGCCGAAAAGGAATACCAAACGGAGTCCAAACGGAATAAAACTTTCGCCATGATTTTTCTTGGACCAAAAGACACCCAGGAGACTTGGAGTACAAGTCAGAGGAGCCGCGAGGCGGTCACAAGTGTGGAGGGCACGCCCCCCAACCTTGTGGGCCCCTCAAGAGTCCCCTGACCTAGATCTTCCTCCTATATATACTCTTATACCCTAAAAACATCCAGGGGAGCAACGAAACCACTTTTCCACCGTCGCAACCTTCTGTACCCATGAGATCCCGTCTTGGGGCCTTTTCCGACATCCTACCAGAGAGGGAATCGATCACAGAGGGCTTCTACATCAACACCATTGCCTCTTCGATGAAGCGTGAGTAGTTTACCACAGACCTATGGGTCCATAGCTAGTAGCTAGATGGCTTATTCTCTCTCTTTGATTCTCAATACAAAGTTCTCCTCGATGTTCATGGAGATCTATTCGATGTAATACTCTGTTGCGGTGTGTTTGCCGAGATCCGATGAATTGTGGATTTATTATCAAGTTTATCTATGAATATTATTTGAATCGTCTCTGAATTCATATATGCATGATTTCATATATTTGCAAGTCTCTTCGAACTATCGATTTAGTTTGACCAACTAGATTGGTTTTTCTTGCAATGGGAGAAGTGCTTAGCTCTGGGTTCAATCTTGCGGTGTCCTTTCCTAGTGACAGCAGGGGCAGTAAGGCACGTCTTGTATTGTTGCCATCGAGGATAAAAATATGGGGTTTTCATCATATTGCTAGAGTTAATTCCTCTACATCATGTCATCTTGCCTAATGCGTTACTCCGTTCTTTATAAACTTAATTCTCTAGACGCATGCTGGATAGCGGTCGACATGTGGAGTAATAGTAGTAGATGTAGAATCGTTTTGGTCTACTTCACACGGACGTGATGCCTATATTCATGATCATTGCCTTAGATATCGTCATAACTTTGAGCTTTTCCATCAATTGCTTGGCAGTAATTTGTTCATCCACCGTAATATTTTCTATCTCGGCAGAAGCCTCTAGTGAAACCTATGGCCCCCGGGTCTATTTTACATCATATTAGTTTCCCATAAACTTGCCAATTTCTTTCGCCATTATTTTACTTTGTAATCTTTACTTTCCATTCCGTATATCAAAAATACCAAAAATATTACTTTACCATTTATCATCTCTATCAGATCTCATGTTGCAAATAACCGTGAAGAGTTGACAACCGCTTATCGCATTGGGTTCAAGGTTGGTGTTTGTTTGTGCAGGTCTTCGGTGAGTTGAGCGTAGTCTCCTACTGGATTGATACCTTGGTTATCAAAAACTAAGGGAAATACTTACTCTACTTTGCTGCATCACCCTTTCCTCTTCAAGGGAAAAACCAACGCAAGCTAAAGAGGTAGCAGGAAGAATTTCTGGCGCCGTTGCCGGGGAGATCTACATCAAGTCAAGACATACCAAGTACCCATCATAAACTCTCATCCCTCGCATTACATTATTTGCCATTCGCCTCTCGTTTTTCTCTCCCCCACTTCTAAAACAATTTTCGAAAAGATTTGCCTTTTCTTCGCCCCTCTTCCGTTCGTCTTCTTCGCTTGCTTTTTGTGTCCTCGTGTGTTGGATTGCTTGATTTGTCTCGATGGCTCAAGATAATACTAAATTGTGTGACTTTTTAACACCAATAATAATGATTTTATTAGTACTCCGATTTCTCCTGATGCTAATGCGGAATCTTGTGAAATTAACAATGCTTTGCCGAATCTTGTTATGAAAGATCAATTTTTCGGCCTTCCCAATGAAGATGCCGCATCCCATCTGTCGTGGTTTTGTCACGGCAGATGTCCTAGTGTGAGGACTTAGTCGTGGAGCCATCGCAATGTAGTTAGCTTAAAGGGGTTAAAGCGGGACAAAGGACGCAAGGAGTTTATACTGGTTCGGCACCTTGCGGTGAAGGTAAAAGCCTAATCCAGTTGTGGTGGAATTGCTAGGGTTTCGATGACCAGGGAGCGCATACGCTTTGCCTGGCTCTCTATCTGTTGTTTCTTGTCCCTAAACCGCTGCCGGGTCGTCCCTTTATATACATAGGTTGACGCCCGGCGGTTCACGGAATCTCGGCCGGCTCATAAACGTGTCCGGCTCGCTTTCTACCCTTTCCTATCTTACAACACAAGTCATACATCATATGGCGGTTTACATCTACGGGCCCTAATCTGCCTTTGGGCTTTGGGCCTTCTTGTTAATCTCCTCCGTAAAGCGCCATATTCCTTGTCTTCATGGGCTTCAATATGAGTAAATCACTATGAGTATAACTCGGCCCCTCCTGGGCGGTTTATACTCAATAGTTATATCCCCAACATTAGGCCCCAGGTTGATTTGAACTTGTTCATGTAAATCTTCAACACTTAGAAAAATTCCTTCAATACCTTCGCGAAAACTTTGTAACTCGCCGTGACGTCATCTTCCAAGATCATGATAATCCGCCATGACGTCATCTGCCACTAACTTTACACATAGCTAAAATCTTTTAATGCATCTCCTTTTCTTTAATGAATCTCCAAAGATCGAGGCGTCCGCACGCCTACAGATCCTTTTTTGGCCTCCTCGATTCCCGCGCTTGCCTC
>NC_057814.1:243637395-243671628 GCF_018294505.1 Triticum aestivum
GACCTCAACTCCGGCTGCTGCATCACCCTGAACGCACCAGAAATCGCGGCGCCTCTCCACTGTTCCATCAGCATCAGTAAGCCTTCCTTTCTTCCGCCATAGATCTGTCATTAGGGTTTCAACGTTCTTCGGTGTTCGTTGGTGTTCGTCACTGTGTAATGGTTCCTTGACTCAAACCTCGATGTTTTTCCTGTATGGCGATGGCCATAGTTCCTCTTTTTCATCAGTGCATCTCGTTTAAGTAGAAAATCCGATCTGAACCTTCATCAACTGCTCCTGTACCAATATTTAGGTCTGAATACATTTTCTTTTTCTAACACGCGGTAGATCCAAAACTATAATGCCAATCTGCGAAACCTGTTTTTCATCACTTAGTCATTTTTCAACTTTAGATCTATACCTTCAACACCTGCATAGGCGGTTTAACTTTAGAAAATGATAACCCGCCAGGTACCATTAGTCCCCTCTTAAACCGCCAATCGGTTATTCATTTCTGTCTCTGGTTTAACAATCTTGCATGCTTTAACAATTTATGTCTCTTAACCTGTAACACTTCATGCTTGCCAATCATGAATCTTATACCGGCATAAATCTTCCTTCAGGTTATTGCACAAATGGACAAGTCTTTTTATGCTTGCAATTGGGTTCCTTCCCGGGTTACTGAAGAACAACTGAACGGGTGCGTTGCAACCGACGCTTTAGCAAAAAAGGAAGTTATCCACGTGAGAGCCCCTGGTCCAGAAAATCCTCCTGAGCCCAAGGATGGAGAAGTAATTGTGTTCGATGATCATCTGGGTCGAGGGTTTAGCCATCCCGGATCAAATTTTTTCCGTGATATGCTTGCTAGCTTCCAACTCCGCCCACAAGATATCGGACCTAACTCTGTGTCCAATATTTGTAATTTTCAAGTGTTTTGCGAGGCTTATCTGCAAGATGAACCCACTGTTGACCTGTTTAGAGACTTCTTTTATTTAAACCGCTGGACTGAATTTACGGACGGGCCAAATACTGAACTTGGCGGGGTTTCAATGCAGAAAAGGAAGGATGTCAGCTTCCCTCACGCCAAACATCATAGTCACCCCAAAGACTGGAACCAGACTTGGTTCTATTGCCGAGATACATCTCCAGCTGATGAGAACCCCTGCCGGATTATCGTGCTCACCGGCTTACCAACACACATCCATTTCCCCAAAGGTTGTCTGCAAAGGAATGGGCCAACTATTCACCGCAGCTTTCAAAGCTCATAGCCTTTGTTGCGAACGGTTTAACATGCATTGACTTTGTTCGTTGCTGGATATCCTGGAGCATTCTGCCTTTAAGCCGTCGCCCCAGTTTATGTGCGAGTACACAGGGGACTTAAAAGATCCTCAACAGCATATCGACATTCAGCTAACTGAGGCTGAAATTACAGAAGCTGCTAAAAAGATACTGGATGAACGAGTGGCTGTCTGCAGCAAAACAGGGCTTAGTCCCTTTTGCGTTGCCAATAAACCGCTAGCTGTAAGAATGATTAGCTCTTGTTTTAATACGGTCCTTTTAAATATTTCCTTAGAACTTTTTTCAATCTTTGACAGGGTGATGATCCGTTTTGGAAGAAGAAGCCGCGGGATAAACCAGCGAAAACCCCTCGTGTCAAGACTAAGATCACCAAGAAGCCTGCCAAAAAGAATACCGCCAACTCCACCGATTTAAACTTTGATGATGACGATGAAAATCACGAGTCAGAGGTAGAACTTGATTCACTTGGTTCCTTCTTCGTACATCTTATTTATAATGATTATTATCAGGAGGACGCAGAGGCTAGTCAAGCTGGTGACGTAGAGGTAATTATTCTTTCCTCCGGCTCAGAACCTCTGCCAACTCTAAAAACTCGTCAAGCAAACCGGAAATTAAGATTTTCTCACCCTCTAGCTCACATGGATCCAAACTTTCTTTTGAAGAAACAGCAACACGAAGCTTGCCGCATAACCCGGCATAGCGGCCATGTGGTAACTTCTTCCGGTTTACCGAACACGCCAGTTCGTAAGTGTCGCCCAGAGGTCTCTTATACTTCTGCCCCACGTTATCCTAAGGCGGGTTATTTCCGGCAACCTCTTACTCCATCTGATTCAAATTTCAGGGAACTTCCCATTCCTCTTCTGGCGAATCAAGAGAGACGCAACTTCCAACCCTTAAAACGGTTCCTGGGTAAGCATGTTTAAACTAACCCTTAATATTTTTTGCTTTACTCACTATACAAACCTTTGTGTTTGTTCCTTTCAGTGCCAAGCCCAGACCCAGCAAAAAGGCCAAGTTGAATAAACCGGCTGATGATAACCCGGCCACTGAACCAGAGAAGATCCCAGAACAGCTTGAGCCAACTGATGATGCTATTCTTGATGATCCGCCGCTGCAACATCATGAAACCTTTTCTGAACAGATGGAAGATCCCACAGGCCACGCTGCTGGCCCACCAAGCCCGGCTAAAGCTGCAGATAAACCGCCAAGCCCAGTCAAAGCGGCTGATGACAAAGCGGATGATGTTATTGTTACTAGCTTTGGCTACACAACTCCTGGCAACCCCGTTGCTTTATCAAAACATAGTGCCAAGGAATACTTTGTTGCTGTGGATAAGGGCAAGTGGAAAATAGATTTGGAAAACTATGCCCACCTCAGCGCCCAAGATATCCACTCTGGGTTTTTAAACTGTCTGTACACAAGCCGCGACTATGAAGCCGGTTTAGTGAACCTGATGAAAGAGCGATATGAGGTAAATACTGTTAACTCTGCATAATTGTTTCTCCCTTGTGTCCAATTTCTAATACCAACTCCAGTAACCCCCAAGGGCCGGTTTATGATATCAATGTAAACCGGGACTTTGTAATACTTCAACTTTTGCCTGCGTATCCCCCAAGGGCCAGTTTATCTTTTCAAGATGAACCGGGACTTTAGAGTATTAATCTTTCAACTTTTGCCTGTGTAGCCCCCAAGGGCCTGTTTATCTCTTCAAGATGAATCGGGACTGTATTATTGAGCAACTATACATTAGCCCCCAAGTGCCAAGAATAATAGTTGAATTGATCTTGGGACTTGTAAGAAAATTTTGATAAGAAGCAATAGGCATTAGCCCCCAAGTGCCAAGTGTATAACTTGTTATGTGCTTGGTACTTCAAATAAATGCTGCCAACTGATAACATGTATGTCTCTTATAGGCTAAGCTGAGCAAAAAGGAATCTCAAACCGCTGACCTTCAAGAAAATATCAAGTCCCAACAAGCAGAAACCTCCAAAGCCAAAGAGGAGCTGACCAGTGCCTTAGCAGCCATGGAGAAAGTGAAGGAAAACTTCAAGATGGAATGGGCAGACTGGGACATAGAGAAAGCCACATTGCAAAAGAGGGCTGAGGATGCAGAAGCAGCCCTTAATCCGGTGGTAGAAGAGCTGACTGGTTTGAAGCGGCAAATAAATGCCATGACCACTTCTGTGTTTGGTAAGTATCCTTATTATAAGCTTGTAACATGTATTATCCCATAAACTGCCGGTTTATCAACGTGCGTAATGATGCAGGATCTCGCATTACCCATCTGGGCTCTGATATGCAGAAGAAATTGAAGGCTACCTATACTCTTATAGAGCAATTATATACCGGCGCGCAACGGATCATCTGTACTGCCTCTCATAACAAACCGCTCCCAACCTTGATCAAGGAAACAGTAGAGAGGCTGTCAATGCTGCCTGCCCAGTTTGAGGAGTTAAAAAGACCAGCTGCAAGGGCAGCTGCTCCGACCGCACTAGCCCGGGCTAAAGCATGGATATCAGATCTTGACCCGGCTGACGTGGGAAATGGCTATCCGAGCATAAAGGAGGACGGATCAGATTTTGACAATGATGATCTCCAAGCTTTGATGAAGGAAATGCGCCCATTAGCTAGCAAATTGGCTGAAGAGACTGATCTTTCTCATTACCAGTCGATTTACGACGCCGATAACAAACGGGTTAATGCGCCAACTTATGATGTGCAAAATCTTATCCCGCCAATCCGTAAGCATACCTATGCCCTTGATGTTGAACCGTCCACCCTTATAAGTGATGAAGTTGTCTTCCAAGCCTTAACTGGGATTGACTGGGCAACCATTGACTTCCGGCCACTGGGTGGAGAGGAGGAGGATGAACCGGCGCAGGATGATCCACAACCTTCAGGTCTTCCCGGCAAAGATTCATGATCCGGAGGCCGGTTGAACTTTTGCATACTGCGACACTTGTGAAAAAACAATTATCCTTTTGGGCATCAAAGCGCCTTGTAATAGGCTAGTTTAAACGCTTGGTCTGCTATGCCATCGTGCATATTCACTTTGCATGACACTGTTAATCCGCCATGATTAAGATATGCTATGTCTACTTATGATCCTGAACAACTTATTCAACCTGTTCCTGCATATAAGATGTTTAAAGTGTCCTGGCGGTTTACCGCTGGACGGGTCATAATGCCCAACATATAACCAGGGTTTATAACCAAGGCTGTGTTTAGAAATAATCAAATATGAAATATATCATACCTGTAATATTGAACCACGTTGTTGGTTTACCAACTTATGGTGGTGAGGGTGATAACCCAAATCCGGAATATTGATAAGTCCTCCTATGTTTTGCCGGTTTATAGCAAAGCTGGACCGGTTTAAATAAACACCGGATTATCCTTATATCATAATGGTGACTTGTAGTCGAAATCCAAACCGGGTTAATAAACACCGGATTATAGCTGAGTATATGCTGATGACTTATAATCGAAAGCCAAGCCGGGTCAATAGACACCAGCAATCTTTTAAGTTTGTTCGGCCGACTGATAGTCAACAGCCAGACCGGGTCAATAAACACCGGATTAGTATAAACTTCATCAAAATAAATCTCAAAAAGAAAGATTGCAAAAGAAAACATACAAGAAGCGAGGCTTTTCATGGGCTGCCAGGCCACCGAGTTAAACCATTTTACAAAGCCTTATAAGATGGACCTCACATTAACCAATCGTCATTTTAACTAAGACAAGTTCAGGGTTTGTATAAGATTGACTTGTCAAACGTTCGACGGGTCGTACCAGGATTACCTGGGCAGAGTGACTTACTTAAAAAGGCAGGATAACCCGTGGTTTTAGGTGAATACACTTGGCTTCCAAGCCTGGCTTTTATAGCCTATTACAAGGTTATAGACTCTGCGTTCTTTTAGAATAAAGAGCCCCCAAGCAATATTTTGAGATGTGCTCAATGGGCGCCTATGTTTGAGTTGTGCTTTGCAACAGACTCTCTTTGGCCCCTGTTGACTTTGGGTAACAAGCCCCCAATTTTTTTTATGTGGCCTATAAGCCGGATCAATGGGTAATCAAAACTCCGCTTTATAAACAGAAGCCCCCATGTAACCAAAAAACTTTCAAGGAAGAACGGCAGAGGCCCCGCTTTAGCAGGGATGCCGGTTTATTTTATTGATCATCATAATATATACATTGTCAAGAATATGTACATAAGAGGAGCTTATGGCTCAGGTGTAGTAAGGCCGAAGATGAGCGATATTCCACGGCTGGTGGGTCTCCTCCTCCGATTTACGTGAGTCTTTGTGCTCTCGAACATCGATAAGGTAGTATGACCCGTTGTGCAGATTCTTGCTGACCACAAAGGGTCCTTCCCAAGGCGGGGATAACTTGTGCATATCAGTCTGATCCTGGATGAGCCGGAGCACCAGATCGCCTTCTTGAAAAGTTCTGGTT
Source organism: Triticum aestivum (assembly GCF_018294505.1). Taxonomy (NCBI): domain Eukaryota; kingdom Viridiplantae; phylum Streptophyta; class Magnoliopsida; order Poales; family Poaceae; genus Triticum; species Triticum aestivum. Next base: position 243,643,129 of record NC_057814.1, read on the forward strand.
TTAACCCGGTGGCTGTGATAACGACGCAAATCCTGCTGGTAAATCGCCGAACGATCCGCTGCAATATCATGCTCCTCATCTAACAAGTCAAGTGTTTCCTGACGTGCTTTCTCATTGTCAGCTTCAACATAAGCCGCCACACGGGGCGAGTCATGATGGATGTCACTAGGGAGAACCGCCTCTGCTCCGTAAACCATGAAAAAAGGTGTGTAACCCGTAGATCTGTTGGGTGTGGTATTGATGCTCCATAACACAGAAGGTAACTCCTCCACCCAACAACCCGGCGACCATTGTAAAGGAACCATAAACCGGGGCATGATGCCTCTCAGGATCCCTTGATTGGCTCTCTCCACTTGACCATTAGATTGGGGGTGATCCACTGATGACACGTCAAGCCGGATGTGCTCATGTTGACAAAATTCTTTCATAGCACCCTTGGACAGATTAGTGCCATTATCAGTTATGATACTGTGTGGAAAACCAAACCGGAAAATCACCTTCTTGATGAACTGAACCGTCGTGGCCACATCACACTTACTGACTGGCTCTGCCTCCACCCACTTAGTGCACTTATCAACCGCCACTAGAAAGTGGGTCTTCTTATCCTTGGACCTCTTAAAGGGCCCAACCATATCCAGCCCCCAAGTTGCAAACGGCCAAGTGATTGGAATCATCCTCAATTCCTGAGCCGGAACATGAGCTCGACGTGAAAATTTCTGACAACCATCACACTTTTTCACCAAGTCCTCAACATCAGCATGAGCCGTCAGCCAATAGAAGCCATGACGAAAAGCTTTAGCTACCAGGGACTTTGAACCGGCGTGGTGACCACAATCTCCTTCGTGGATCTCACGCAAAATCTCACAACCTTCTTCAGGAGATACGCAACGCTGAAACGCCCCTGTTACACTGCAATGATGCAATTCTCCATTGACAATGGTCATTGACTTGGATCGCCGGATTATCTGCCTGGCCAAGGTTTCATCCTCCGGTAACTCGCCCCGGTTCATATACGCCAAATATGGGACTGTCCAATCTGGGATAACATGAAGAGCCGCCACCAACTGAGCCTCCGTGTCAGGAATAGCCAAATCCTCCTCTGTTGGTAGCTTGACCGACGGGTTATGCAAGACATCCAGAAAAACATTGGGTGGCACCGGTTTACGTTGGGAACCCAAACGGCTTAAAGCGTCCGCCGCTTCATTCTTTCGCCGGTCCACATGGTCAACCTGATAACCCTTGAAGTGACCAGCCACAATATCCACCTCTCGTCGATACGCCGCCATGAGCGGATCCTTGGAATCCCAAGTACCAGACACTTGTTGAACTACCAGGTCCGAGTCACCAAAGCACTTAACCCGGCGTAAATTCATCTCCTTAGCAATTCGAAGACCATGGAGTAAGGCCTCATATTCAGCTGCATTGTTAGTGCAAGGGAACAATAAACGGAGAACATAACAAAACTTATCACCTCGTGGGGAAGTTAACACAACTCCAGCCCCCGAGCCCTCCAATTGCATGGACCCATCAAACTGAATAGTCCAATAAGTGTTATCCGGCTTTTCTTCCGGCGCCTGCAACTCCATCCAGTCATTGATGAAATCCACAAGCGCTTGGGACTTGATTGCCGTACGAGGCATATACTTTAACCCGTGAGGTCCAAGCTCAATGGCCCATTTGGTAACCCGGCCAGTTGCTTTCCTGTTTTGGATTATATCTCCCAAAGGGGCAGAACTGACCACAGTGATGGGATGACCCTAAAAATACTGCTTAAGCTTCCGACTTGCCATGAAAACTCCATACACCAGCTTCTGCCAATGTGGGCACCTCTGCTTGGACTCCATAATGTAACGCCCACGATGCGGTTATATCTCCCACGTGTCGAGGCACGACTTAGAGGCATAACCGCATTGTGGTTTTGTCGCACGAAGGGTCATCTTCACACAATCCCATGTAATGAACAAGAATGGGATAAAGAGTTGGCTTACAATCGCCACTTCACACAATACATAAATAAAACATACATCATTCAGAGTACACACATAGGTCCGACTACGGAACCAAAAGAAAAGAAGACAACCCAACTGCTAGATCCCTGATCGTCCCAACTGGGCACCACTATTGATCAACAAGGAAAGAAACAACACAACGGACAAGATCTTCATCGAGCTCCCACTTAAGCTCAGTTGCGTCATCTGCACTGGTCTCATCGGCACCTGCAACTGTTTTGGAAGTATCTGTGAGTCACGAGGACTCAGCAATCTCACACCCGCGAGATCAAGACTATTTAAGCTTATAGGAAAGGATGGTGTAATGAGGTGGAGCTGCAGCAAGCACTAGCATATATGGTGGCTAACATACGCAAATGAGAGCGAGAAGAGAAGCAACGAAACGATTGTGAACTAGCAATGATCAAGAAGTGATCCTGAACTCCTACTTGCGTCAAAAATAACCCAAGAACAGTGTTCACTTCCCGGACTCCGCCGAGAAGAGACCATCACGGCTACACACGCGGTTGATGCGTTTTAAATAAGGTCAAGTGACAAGTTCTCTACAACCGGATATTAACAAATTCTCATCTGCCACATAACCGCGGGCACGGCTTTCGAAAGATACTACCCTGCAGGGGTGTCCCAACTTAGCCCATTATAAGCTCTCACAGTCAACGAAGGATAAACCTTCTCCCGGGAAGACCCGATCAGTCTCGGAATCCCGGTTTACAAGACATTTCGACAATGGTAAAACAAGACCAGCAAAGCCACCCGGATGTGCCGACAAATCCCGATAGGAGCTGCACATATCTCGTTCTCAGGGCACACCGGATAAGTCAAGCGACGAGTAAAACCAGACCTCGAGTTTCCCCGAGGTGGCCCCGCAGGCTGCTCGGTTCGGACCAACGCTCGAAGGAGCACTGGCCCGGGGGGGTCTAAAATAAAGATGACCCTTGAGTCTGCAGAACCCAAGGGAAAAAGGGGATAGGTGGTAGCAAATGGTAAAACCAAGGTTGGGCCTTGCTGGAGGAGTTTTATTCAAAGCGAACTGTCAAGGGGGTCCCATAAATCACCCAACCGCGTAAGGAACGCAAAATCAAGGAACATAACACCGGTATGACGGAAACTAGGGCGGCAAGAGTGGAACAAAACACCAGGCATAAGGCCGAGCCTTCCACCCTTTACCAAGTATATAGATGCATTAATTAAATAAGAGATATTGTGATATCCCAACATAAACATAATCCAACATGGAGCAATCTTCATCTTCACCTGCAGCTAGCAACGCTATAAGAGGGGCTGAGCGAAGCGGTAACATAGCCAAACAACGGTTTGCTAGGAAGGTGGCAAAGGTTAGAGGTTCATGGCAATTTGGGAGGCTTGAAGAGCAAGTGAATAGGTAGCGCAGCATAGCAATAGAGCGAACAACTAGCAAGCAAAGATAGAAGTGATTTCGAGGGTATGGTCATCTTGCCTGAGATCCCGCAAAGAAGAAGAACGAGTCCATGAAGAAGACAAACGGATGTAGTCGAACGAATCCTCACAACTCCGGAACGAAACCGAAGGTAACCAGAGAAGCAAACCGGAAAGAAACAACAACATAGTAAACAACCATCACAGAAACATGGCATGATGCACAATCAAGTATGATGCATGTCCGGTTTAATGAGGCATGGCATGGCAAAGTGCAACAAACAACACTACAAATTAAGTGGAGCTCAATATGCAACGAGTTGCAAATTGACGAAACACCACGTCAATTATTTAGTTCTCTCTCATTATGTACTCGACCATATTAAATGTTGATTACCATGGCAAGAGGTGAAGCATAATAAACTATCTATTTCAGGCAATTTAAAAGAGGCCGGAACAACAAACAACAATTCCGATAAATCCTCATGTCATAATTTAGATTTGGTACTGTACTGCCATAAACGCAATTTTAATATTCTTAAACAGCAAAATGAAGTGAACCATGTTAATCTATGCATTTTTCTACCCCATTTACATATATAATTTATTAAAATCCGAGCTACGGTTATTTAGTTAAGAATTAAATCATTTTAACATGGCATTTATGCAAATTTAAACAAACATCATTTTAAACAATTTTAAACATGGATGAGAGTGGCATATTATTAAACTACATAAATTTCTGAGCATTTTACATATTTAGTTTGTTTTAATCCGATGCACGGTTGTGGAGTTATTATATGCATGATGTATGAGGGGTTTTCTGCAAATCTGTCGTTCACTGGATAAATAGGCAAATTCGTAGAACCAGGAAAAAACATAATAGGCCGAATCTGCTGGAACTGGGCTGCTCGCCACGGGCTGAGGCCCAGGTTGGCGGAGAGGGAGGCCGGCAGGGGGATCTCGCAGCGGGTGGCTGGGCCGTGGCGCGGCCCACGAGCGCGTGGGAGGCTGGCCAGTTGCACGACGAGGAGGAGCGCGGTCAACGCGCACGGGCGCGGGACGAGCGACCTGCTCGTTGCTGCTCGATGCAGCCGGCAGCGACGGAGATGGAAGCAGGGGCGTGAGGCGGAGAAGTAGAGGGGCGACCGGATCTGGTGGGTCGGCGACGGAGCTCCATGGTCGGCGGGGAGGTCCACAGGTGTTCCTTGCGGGAGAGAGAGAGCCCGGAACATGAGAGAGAGAGGGAGATCGAGAGGAAACGAGGCGGGGCGGCGGCGCTGAAGACCTGAGGCGGCGGCAACCGACGGCTCCGGCAGGCTGACTCGCCGGCGCAGCGAGGGGAGAGCAGCGCTCGGGCTCCCTCCCGATCCAGGTGGGATCGAGCGGGAGGCGCTCGGGCGCGGGAGGCGCACGTTCAGGCGGCGGAGATCCGGGCCTGCGCGGGCCCGAGATGGGCTCCGCGGGCCGCGGCGAAGTGGGGCGCAGGGAGGGCAGGTGGCGCGTGCTGGTTTGCTGCGGGCGACGCTGGGGGGATGAGGTGGCGCGCGGAGGTTGACCGGGACGGCGGCTTGGTGGATTTGGCGGCGACAAGTGGCGGAGCAAGGGTGGCCGGGCGCGGAATGCGAGGAGGGGCGGCGGTTGCAGGTTAGGGGAGGTTAGGGGCTAGGGTTTGCCTGATTTGGACGAGGGAGTGTCCATTTATAGGTAGGGGGCTAAGAGAGGGGGGGTTTCGGAGCCTCCGATCGCGATCCGACGGATTCGATCGCGAGGGGGGATTTGGCAGGCCTTGGTGGGCTGATTGTGGCTATGTAGAAGACCAAGTGCAGAGAGGAGAGAAAGGAAGGAGAGGCCTGATGGCAGTATGGGAGACCGAAAACGGATGCAAGTTTTAAAAACAATGACGGCAACGAGTGCCGATGCAATGCAAATGACGCGATGATGAATGCAACAAACAAATAAACACCCGACGGTCACGCAAAACATGGCAGGCGTCTAGAGCGTCGGTCTCGGGGCGTTACAACACTCCACCACTACAAGAGGATCTTGTCCCGAGATCTAGGATGGCACCGGAGAAAAAACGGAAGAGGAAGAGAAAAGGTAAAGCTAAGTTGCTTCTTTGACAAATGAGTGAAAACAAAGAACCTTGAGAGGTCGCAAAGCTTGAAGAAATGACACAACGGAGATGAACAAAATTTAAAACACTCCGTTCAGCAAGAGGAACAAGGAACATTACAAGAACCTTGTAGGTTGAAAAACATGGAAATAAGAGGTTAACGGATCAAAAGGAATATGAAAGCACACCGGAAAAAAGAGAAACAAGGAACTCCATGTGAACCTTGGAGTTTGCAAAGCTATGAATGACGAGAACAACTGACGAGAAGTACATGCGAGCACTCCGGTTGAAACGAGATGTACAAGGAACGATAATGATCAATTACGATAACGCTCCGGTTGGAAAATGGAAGGGGTACAATATGGACTTGGCAAAATGAAAGCACTTGGATGAGACTCCGGTTAGAAGAGGAATGATAGACATCAACACTCTGGTTAAAACAAGATAAAGAAGGAATGAGAATGGTATAATTTGGGCAGCACTCTGCCTGTAAATGGAAGGAATTGAACATGATCTTGACAAGATGAGAGGATACTCGATGAAATTAACAACATGTTGCCTCCGGAACTAATGAAAGAATGGCACAAGGGGTAAGAAAGATTTCAGACAGCACTCCGGTTGAGGAAGGAGACAAAACTTGATAAGATGAGAGAACTCGAAAGAAAACACGACACTCCGGTTAAATGGATAAGTAAGAAAAGAACACGATCCTCACAATTTGAGATGATGAGCGAAGAGAGCAACATCACCATGCCTCCGGAAGAAGAAAAATAGAAGATAGATCATTGGAATAAAGAATGGAGAAGAAAATGACAACACCTTCCACAAATGAATTTGGAACGTATCCTTGCAAGAAGGTTAGAACGGAGTTGTTGGAAAAACCCAACAACTAAAATAATAAGCTTGTAGTGGGCTTATGGAAAACTTCTCAAAATTATGAGGTGAGCTTCTGCCACCAACGAAAGCAAATGCTTGTTTGAGATCAACGAAGAGATGAAAACTTCTCTCGCCGAGAGGATAAGAGAAAACTTGGATCATTGATAGACACCATAATAGCAATATTCCTTAGGGAAGGTTGTAGGTGAAATATAACCCAATATAACTCCAACAAAAGATTGATTGGTTGAAAAGATCTCTTGAACGAACAGAAAATGATGGATTTAAATATGTCACTCTTGAAAACTTTGTGAATCAAGAAACACGAAGGGAAATTATCAAGAATGACATAACGCCACCTCAAAAGATAAGATAGAGAAAAATTGCACTTCGAAATGCAAGAAGAAGAATGCTTGAACTCCTCAAGACAAACATGTGTTGAACACCATGTTTATTTTATAGTAAAGCTTGACTGATCTTGAATCCAAGAGAAATCTTGAAGAACAATTGAAGAATGAAAAGAATCCTTGACGAACCACCATGTTGATCCCCCGTATAGAACTCCGGTAATAAAAGAATGATCAAACGAAATGGAAACTTGAAAAGAACTCCGGGAGAAGCCTTGCAATGATTAGATGAAGTTTTGAAATGATAAAAACGAGAAAACTTGGAACTCCGGAAAGAAAAGATGAACAACTCGAACCGAGAATGTGGTATGATGAACAACTCCGGAAAGAAGAAATTAATCACTTGGAGGAAACAAGAATAAGAATTACATTATGCTTAGCCTTCACCAATTTAGATTGATGACAAGCAACGGATTTGGCATACTACTTATTCTCGTAGAAAGGATTAAGATAGATCTAGCGCAAACTAGTGAAGGTCTTCATCGAAACACCGGTAGGATTGAAACAACGAATAAATTGATATGATAACGAGGGAAGAGAAATCTTGAACGAACCACCGCGAGAATTGAAAATGAACGAAGAAAAGATCAAGAAACACTGGGAAGAATTAGAAAATGAACGAAGATACTTGAGAGAATTTAGATACAAGTGAACGAAGAGATCACGAGCTGATTAGAGAATACTTGGACGATGCACCAGAATAATATGGAGATGACCGAAGAGACATCAATTTAGAATAATTGGAGAACGAGGCTGAAAGCTTAGAACGAAGAAATCTTCTGAAATGATGGCCTTCGGAGAATCAAACTGAAAAGACTCATGAAATACTCCGGATGGGTATGAAAAGAATTCTCACAATCGAAAACAATTATGAGAGGATGGCATAAGCTAGAACTATGAATCTTCAAGAGAACGGATAAGATTTGGAGGAAAAAAAACTCTTCTTCGGTCTTCAAATGTTGAGAATGACGATGAGAAACACCACCATGAATTGTTGAGATACCCCGGGATGAAAATTAGAAAGGTTGAACCAACGATGAAAAGAACTTGAAAGATCTTGGAGAAAGAAATATGACTGATGATAAATCATTCTTACGTCAAACTTTGAAAAGAATTTGCGAATAACTCCAGAAAAAATAGAAGAGTCAGGTAAGATCCTGGGAAAAGACCTGTGGGTTAGGGCCCACTCAAGAGAAACACCGTTGAAATGATTTAAAAGAGAGATCGCACTAGTTGAATTAAATGGTTTGAATGAGATAACAACCTCGAAATAGTTAGAATTGATGCGGAGTGGAAACACGAATCTTCAGAGATATCTTCAGCACTCCGGAACAATTGAATAGCAAGCGGGGAATGATTAAGAGATGCACCGACATGAGAAAACATTTGAAACGAGGAAAGGCTATGATCGACAAAGCTTGAATTGAATCCACCGGAGAAGAAAAGAATGAAGAATGATAAACTTGAAGAACATCTTCATGAGAACCACCGGGTAAGAACATTGATTGAAAAGAATGAAGGGACTTCACATGAATAAAATGGATACTTGGTTAAGACATCTGATTCCTTGAAGGAAAACGGTGGGAGGGTGGGAAAACAAAGGCACTTTGGGACGGATGAAACAAACACCGTTGAGAAAAGCTTAGAACTGATCTTGCGAATGTTGGAATGACTGGATGCACTTGAAGAGAAACACGCCGATTGGAAAAGAATTAACATGACGACCTCGATGATCAAGAAGGATTAGCATCCACATAGGAATATGAGAACACCGCTTAGAATAAGGTATGGAATCCACATTTGACTTCGAAGCAACTCGAATACCACAATAAAAACAAAACAAAGGATTGGCTCGCAGAATAAGCCGGAACAAACATATGATAGAGATTTCGTCCGAAATTTTCGTGGTGGGGCCCACACGGGCTCAATCGTACAGCACCATCATGTACAAGGCTGTGCACATGACATACGAAGCGTCCCCGAGTCGGCATAGCCAAGGACTCTTTAAGACACTACGAGACCACTGTAAAACCAACCGTGTACAGGCGGACCACTAGACGTCGAACCCCAATCTCATATCATGCATCTGTCGGAAAGATATCCTAAGAGCTACTTGAATTCCCACTTATAAACTCCCGAAACTTTTTGGTTATGCAATCTGGTGTTGGGGATACAGGGGACACAAAATATATCACTCAAACTAACAATACCTAGATCCAGCTGTATCCATCCGTCAACACATAACCAAGAAAACTCCGGAATCGTTTACCTCAACCTTCGAAAAGCATCCGTTATACGAGTTATGGCAATACTCCCGAACTCCCGCCCCAGTACTGGGTGGCGTCGAGGTGATCTCACCAACAACTGCATAAAAGAGATTTTGATGTCGGCGAAACTCAGGTATTCCAGAACTGCAACGATAAAATTGTGACGACAACACCTCGGAGCTCAACTCCCCGGGACACTGCCACAACCCCTAAATGTCAGGAGGCACCAAGAACAATGTTCTCGTCACAAAACCATCGGAACGATTCCAAGATACCCGCGTGATCCTAAAAAAAAATTTAGTGAAATTTGAGGAGAGAAGAGTCAAAACTTCTACGCCAGGGGACCTCACCAGAGCGACGAAGGGACTGAGGAGTAAAAAGAATCCTACTCTCTGATATATATAATCCTAAGACTCAAAACATTTTTTTCTAGACTCAACAACGTCAGCGATTCGATCAAGGAGGGGGCTCCTAAGTCGGGGATGGCTCTGATTACCAACTTGTAACGCCCACGATGCGGCTATATCTCCCACGTGTCGAGGCACAACTTAGAGGCATAACCGCATTGTGGTTTTGTCGCAAGAAGGGTCATCTTCACACAATCCCATGTAATAAACAAGAATGGGATAAAGAGTTGGCTTACAATCGCCACTTCACACAATACATAAATAAAACATACATCATTCAGAGTACACACATAGGTCCGACTATGGAACCAAAAGAAAAGAAGACAACCCAACTGCTAGATCCCTGATCGTCCCAACTGGGCACCACTACTGATCAACAAGGAAACAAACAACACAACGGACAAGATCTTCATCGAGCTCCCACTTGAGCTCAGTTGCGTCATCTGCACTGGTCTCATCGGCACCTGCAACTGTTTTGGAAGTATCTGTGAGTCACGAGGACTCAGCAATCTCACACCCGCGAGATCAAGACTATTTAAGCTTATAGAAAAGGATGGTGTAATGAGGTGGAGCTGCAGCAAGCACAAGCATATATGGTGGCTAACATACGCAAATGAGAGCGAGAAGAGAAGCACCGAACGATCGTGAACTAGCAATGATCAAGAAGTGATCCTGAACTCCTACTTGCGTCAAAAATAACCCAAGAACCGTGTTCACTTCCCGGACTCCGCCAAGAAGAGACCATCACGGCTACACATGCGGTTGATGCGTTTTAAATAAGGTCAAGTGACAAGTTCTCTACAACCGGATATTAACAAATTCCCATCTGCCACATAACCGCGGGCACGGCTTTCGAAAGATAATACCCTGCAGGGGTGTCCCAACTTAGCCCATTATAAGCTCTCACGGTCAACGAAGGATAAACCTTCTCCCGGGAAGACCCGATCAATCTCGGAATCCCGGTTTACAAGACATTTCGACAATGGTAAAACAAGACCAGCAAAGCCGCCCGGATGTGCCGACAAATCGTGATAGGAGCTGCACATATCTCGTTCTTAGGGCACACCGGATAAGTCAAGCTACGAGTAAAACCAGACCTCGAGTTTCCCCGAGGTGGCCCCGCAGGCTGCTCGGTTCGGACCAACGCTCGAAGGAGCACTGGCCCGGGGGGGTCTAAAATAAAGATGACCCTTGAGTCTGCAGAACCCAAGGGAAAAAGGGGATAGGTGGTAGCAAATGGTAAAACCAAGGTTGGGCCTTGCTGGAGGAGTTTTATTCAAAGCGAACTGTCAAGGGGGTCCCATAAATCACCCAACCGCGTAAGGAACGCAAAATCAAGGAACATAACACCGGTATGACGGAAACTAGGGCTGCAAGAGTGGAAAAAAACACCAGGCATAAGGCCGAGCCTTCCACCCTTTACCAAGTATATAGATGCATTAATTAAATAAGAGATATTGTGATATCCCAACATAAACATAATCCAACATGGAGCAATCTTCATCTTCACCTGCAGCTAGCAACGCTATAAGAGGGGCTGAGCGAAGCGGTAACATAGCCAAACAACGGTTTGCTAGGATGGTGACAAAGGTTAGAGGTTCATGGCAATTTGGGAGGCTTGAAGAGCAAGTGAATAGGTAGCGCAGCATAGCAATAGAGCGAACAACTAGCAAGCAAAGATAGAAGTGATTTCGAGGGTATGGTCATCTTGCCTGAGATCCCGCAAAGAAGAAGAACGAGTCCATGAAGAAGACAAACAGATGTAGTCGAACGAATCCTCACAACTCCGGAACGAAACCGAAGGTAACCAGAGAAGCAAACCGGAAAGAAACAACAACATAGTAAACAAGCATCACAGAAACATGGCATGATGCACAATCAAGTATGATGCATGTCCGGTTTAATGAGGCATGGCATGGCAAAGTGCAACAAACAACACTACAAATTAAGTGGAGCTCAATATGCAACGAGTTGCAAATTGACGAAACACCACATCATTTATTTAGTTCTCTCTCATTATGTACTCGACCATATTAAATGTTGATTACCATGGCAAGAGGTGAAGCATAATAAACTATCTATTTCAGGCAATTTAAAAGAGGCCGGAACAACAAACAACAATTCCGATAAATCCTCATGTCATAATTTAGATTTGGTACTGTACTGCCATAAACGCAATTTTAATATTGTTAAACAGCAAAATGAAGTGAACCGTGTTAATCTATGCATTTTTCTACCCCATTTACATATATAATTTATTAAAATCCGAGCTACGGTTATTTAGTTAAGAATTAAATCATTTTAACATGGCATTTATGCAAATTTAAACAACCATCATTTTAAACAATTTTAAACATGGATGAGAGTGGCATATTATTAAACTACACAAATTTCTGAGCATTTTACATATTTAGTTTGTTTTAATCCGATGCACGGCTGTGGAGTTATTATATGCATGATGTATGAGGGGTTTTCTGCAAATCTGTCGTTCACTGGATAAATAGGCAAATTCGTAGAACCAGGAAAAAACATAATAGGCCGAATCTGTTGGAACTGGGCTGCTCACCACGGGCTGAGGCCCAGGTTGGCGGAGAGGGAGGCCGGCAGGGGGATCTCGCAGCGGGTGGCTGGGCCGTGGCGCGGCCCACGAGCGCGTGGGAGGCTGGCCAGTTGCACGACGAGGAGGAGCACGGTCAACGCGCACGGGCGCGGGACGAGCGACCTGCTCGTTGCTGCTCGATGCAGCCGGCGGTGACGGAGATGGAAGCAAGGGCGCGAGGCGGAGAAGTAGAGGGGCGACCGGATCTGGTGGGTCGGCGCCGGAACCGGACGACGACGGAGCTCCATGGCCGGCGGGGAGGTCCACAGGTGTTCCCTGCGGGAGAGAGAGAGCCCGGAACATGAGAGAGAGAGAGAGGGAGATCGAGAGGAAACGAGGCGGGGCGGCGGCGCTGAACACCTGAGGCGGCGGCAATCGACGGCTCCGGCAGGCGGACTCGCCGGCGCAGCGAGGGGAGAGCAGCGCTCGGGCTCCCTCCCGATCCAGGTGGGATCGAGCGGGAGGCGCTCGGGCGCGGGAGGCGCACGTCAGGCGGCGGAGATCCGGGCCTGCGCGGGCCCGAGATGGGCTCCGCGGGCCACGGCGAAGTGGGGCGCAGGAAGGGCAGGTGGCGCATGCTGGTTGGCTGCGGGCAACGCTGGGGGGGTGAGGTGGCGCGCGGAGGTTGACCGGGACGGCGGCTTGGTGGATTTGGCGGCGACAAGTGGCGGAGCAAGGGTGGGCGGGCGCGGAATGCGAGGAGGGGCGGCGGTTGCAGGTTAGGGGAGGTTAGGGGCTAGGGTTTGCCTGATTTGGACGAGGGAGTGTCCATTTATAGGTAGGGGCTAAGAGAGGGGGGGTTTCGGAGCCTCCGACCGCGATCCGACGGATCCGATCACGAGGGGGGATTTGGCAGGCCTTGGTGGGCTGATTGTGGCTATGTAGAAGACCAAGGGCGGAGAGGAGAGAAAGGAAGGAGAGGCCTGATGGCAGTATGGGAGACAGAAAACGGATGCAAGTTTTAAAAACAATGACGGCAACAGTGCCGATGCAATGCAAATGACGCGATGATGAATGCAACAAACAAATAAACACCCGACGGTCACGCAAAACATGGCAGGCGTCTGGAGCGTCGGTCTCGGGGCGTTACACATAAGCACCTCACTGATATAATAAACCGGCCATTGAACCGAATACTCCTTGCCAACCTCCTTGCGCTCTACTACAATGGCCACACTGACAGCCCGGGCATTGGCAGCCACATATAATAACAACGGCTCTTTATCGACCGGAGCAGCAAGGACAGGTGGCTCAGCTAACTGCTTCTTCAAGTCCTCAAACGCTGCATTAGCAGCATCACTCCAGACAAAATTGTCTGTCTTTTTCATCATCAGATATAGAGGGATAGCTTTCTCTCCCAACCGGCTGATGAACCGGCTCAACGCTGCAATACAACCCGCCAGACGCTGAACATCGTTGATACACGCCGGTTTAGCCAGAGACGTAATAGCTTTGATCTTTTCTGGATTAGCTTCAATTCCCCTGTTAGACACCAGAAAACCCAAGAGCTTGCCTGCCGGTACACCAAAGACACACTTGCCTGGATTAAGCATCATCTTATAAACCTGGAGATTATCGAAAGTTTCCTTCAAATCATCTATTAACGTCTCCTCTTTCCTGGACTTGACCACAATATCATCCACATAAGCATGAACGTTGCGCCCAATCTGATTATGAAGACAATTCTGCACACAACGCTGATAAGTCGCCTGGGCACTGTTGAGCCCAAAAGGCATAGACACGTAGCAGAAGGCTTCAAAGGGAGTTATAAAAGTTGTCTTCTCCTGGTCCTTAACTGCCATCTTGATCTGATGATAACCAGAATAAGCATCCAGAAAGCTCAGACGCTCACAGCCCATCGCCGCATCAATAATCTGATCAATACGAGGGAGAGCAAAGGGATCAGCTGGACAAGCCTTGTTCAAATCTATGTAGTCACACACATACGCCAAGTGCCATTCTTCTTAAGTACTAGCACCGGGTTAGCTAACCACTCAGGGTGAAAAACCTCCACAATAAACCCCGCTGCCAAGAGCTGGGCTACCTCCTCACCAATGGCCTTGCGCCTTTCTTCATTGAAGCGGCGAAGAAACGGCTTGACCGGTTTAAACTTGGGATCGATGTTAAGAGTGTGCTCAGCGAGTTCCCTTGGTACACCTGGCATGTCAGAAGGTTTCCATGCGAAGATGTCCCGGTTCTCATGGATGAACTCGATGAGTGCACTTTTTTATTTCGGATCCAGATTAGCGCTGATGCTAAACTGCTTGGATGAATCGCCAGGAACAAAATCAACCAACTTAGTCTCATCAGCCGATTTAAACTTCAAGGCCAGATCATGCTCTATAGTTGGCTTTTTCAAAGAAGTCATATCCGCTGGATCAACATTGTCCTTATAAAACTTCAACTCCTCTGTTGCACAAACCGACTCAGCATAAGCCGCATCACCTTCTTCACATTCCAAAGCTATCTTACGGCTCCCATGCACCGTGATAGTCCCCTTATGACCCGGCATCTTGAGCTGCAGATAAACATAACAGGGCCTTGCCATGAACTTAGCATAAGCCGGTTGTCCAAACAGAGCATGATAAGGGCTCTTAATTTTCACCACTTCAAAGGTCAATGTATCTGATCTCGAATCATGATCATCTCCAAAAGCAACTTCCAGAGCTATCTTGCCAACTGGATACGCCGACTTACCAGGCACCACACCATGGAAAACAGTGTTTGACGGTTTAAGATTTTTATCTGTCAACCCCATGCGACGGAAGGTTTCATAATAAAGGATATTGATACTGCTCCCTCCATCCATGAGCACCTTGGTGAACTTATACCCTCCAACCTGGGGCGCCACCACCAATGCCAGATGACCCGGATTATCAACCGAGGGCGGATAATCCTCTCGACTCCACACAATGGGCTGTTCAGACCAGCGCAAGTAACGGGGCACTGCCGGTTCAACGGAGTTTACTGCTTTTTTATGAAGCTTCTGGTCATGCTTGCATAGGCTAGTGGTGAAGACATGATACTGCCCACTATTCAACTGCTTCGGGTTGCTCTGATAACCCGACTGTTGCTGTTGTTGACTCTCCTGATGATGCTGCTGGTTATAACCACCTTGGTTGCCATGATTGCCTTGATTGCCTTGAAGTCCTGAGCGAGAATTGCCTCCACCATAACCCGGCCCATGAGAACCGGGTCCTGAACCACCGCCCGGTCCATGACCATCTTGGAAAAGATTTGAGTTTTTGAACTCCCTCATAATAAAGTAATCCTTCCAGAGGTGCGTAGCTGGCCTTTCTTGCGTCCCGTGTCTTGGGCAAGGCTGCTTTAACAGGTGCTCGAGATTGATACCTGATCCTCCACTCCGTGGGGGCGGTTTACCCTTACGACGCTGGCCATTATTCTCCATGTTGGTGTTAGCCACAAAATCCAAACTATTATCCGCCTTGCGCTTACCGTTGTTTCCATGGCCCGCCGGGTTATGTTGTTGCCCTTTGGTGTTGCCGCTCTTCTTTCCCTTTCCCGGCTTTTCATCGTCAGACTCGGGGTCCTTGGTACTATCAGAGTCGGCATACTTAACCAGAGCTGCCATAAGCATCCCCATGTCATTGCAGTGACGCTTGAGCCGTCCCAACTTCAGCTTCAGAGGCGTGAACCGGCAATTGCCTTCCAATGTTAAGACTGCTGTATCGGCATTGATGCGGTCCGATGAATGCAAGATTGCTGAAACCCGGCGCACCCAGTGAGTTGTCGATTCACCTTCTTCTTGGACACAGGCGGCTAAATCCACAATTGACATGGGCTGCTTGCACGTGTCCTTGAAATTCTAGATAAACCGGGCCTTTAACTCGGCCCATGATCCAATGGAGTTAGCTGGCAAACTTTTCGGCCATGTCGGAGTAAATGGCCACGGGTAGCCTAACCGACTACCCCTGGCTCTTCAGAAAATTTATCAGGCCTTTGGGCCTTCAAGCACTCCAAGCATTTGGGCCGCCTTCCCCGGCCGGCTACCACTAAAGCCGACTCCCGGAAGGCGACCCAGCCTCACCGACTCCTCCCCAGGACGACTACGGGGTGGCCGACTCCAAGAAGCCGACAAGGAAGGACGCCGACTCCTAGGGGTCGGCCAAGATCACAACCACCCCTCCATAACGGTGACGTGACCGGGTGTGGCCACAGTGCGGCCCATGACCCCCGAAGCCCGAGGCGGGCATGGCTACAGGAGGCCGTACGGGAGGGACGTCTCCCGTGCGGCTCGGCACTGTAGCCACGCTAGCCTCGACGTCGTCCACGACCAACTCCTGTACGGCCCAAGGACTGCGGGCCCCTTCAGCTAGAGAGAGGCGTGAAGGCGGCCCAGCTTTTCCTAGTCGGCCAAGAGTATAGCCGGCCTCCAGAAGCCGGCTACTCCCTTCCTCGAAGCAGGAGCCCCATTAAGGAGACAAGACGAGGTGAGGCTACAGTGATAGCCCCCGAGGCGGCCCACTGTAGCCACGCTCACCTCGACAACGCCCTCATCATCAGAGGCGCGGCTACAGTAAGCAGCCGCCGACAAAACCCTAGGCGGTGGGACCGGCCTGTCGACCAAGTAGCCGGCAGCCGGCGGGACCCAGCAGCCGGCGGGACCCAGCAGCCGGCGGAGAAGCCGGCGAGCGTAGACACTGACGGCTGGGACCAGATCCCAGTCGGATTACCATTGTACCCCCGGGGGGTAGGCCTATATAAACCCCCCGGGGCACCCATGCAAAGGGTTCACTTCTGGGTTGGCCACTGAGCATAGTTGGCTTCTAGGTTCGACCCACGCATAGCATACACACCATAGATAGAGAGAAGCAAGAACTAGCCTTGTTCTTCTTCTCCCTTGATCTCAACAGCTCTAGGAGCGATTGTAGCTACCCTTTATCGATCTAGTGATCATGCGGAGACCCCGCAGAGCAGGACTAGGGGTGTTATCTCCTCGGAGAGCCCCGAACCTGGGTAAGATTCGCCGGCGTGCATGTCTTCGCCTCATCCCGTTTCCGGGCACCGGCGACGTTTTATTGGCTCCCACAATGATAAGCCATCCCTTGGCATATGTCGCACCAACCACCCGACATTTGGCGCCCACCGTGGGGCCAGGTGCACCGTCGTCCGGAGATCTGTTCTGGACAGGAACCCTCTTCCTTCCCCACGAGCGCAGCCAGCCTGCTACGCCCGATGGCGTTTGCCCCGACGCGCTGCAAGGCGTCGACGACGCCTGCGTAGCGAGCCGCCTCGCCGATCTGCTCGGCGAAACTCGCATCTCCGACGAGCCTGCGTCCGACGCAGGCACCGACTACCCCGAGAGCCGCCTCGTCAGCCTCCTCGACCAACTTCACGTCTCCAGCGAGCCTGCTGCGGACATGGAGTCGGTCAGCTCCACTGACCCGATGCTCATCGACTCCGACACCGCGTCGCTCGACGCCTACCCCTCCGACGTGGTGGTCTTCGACGACCCCCTCCCTCGAGCTGACAGCGGCAGCAGCGCTGTCACCGAAGTGCTGGTCATCAGCCACGCCTCCAACTCGGGCGAGAATGCCTGCGACGCTCAGCAAGCGGCGATGCACGACCTCTCCGTCCCCATCCCGGCCGACGCCGACGCCGAGACCCTGGAGGCACGCCGCCTTGCCCTCATCGCGGAGGGCAAGAAGATAGCCTCGATGAGACGCCTCACCGAGGCCCACCAGCGCGAAGTCGACCGCGCTGCCTTCGGCACGCCGCCGCCTAGCGGCCCGAGCCGAGCCGGCTTCGTCCAGAAGCACGGCGCGGCCGTTGCCAGCATGCTGGGCGCAGATCGCCCCGTCTACGCCACCCCGCTCGAGAATCTGCGAGCCGCTCAGGCGGCTGCAGAGGAGCTCAATGGGCTGAGAGCCGACGAGCTCCCCTACATGACAAGACGGATCCAGCAGCTGATCGACGCGGCTGTAGAACGGCACAAAGCCGGCGCCCGAGCTGATAACCATCCCCCGCGCCGAGAGCACGCTGCGACGTCCCGCTCGCCGACTGCGAGCGGTGCGCGCCAGAAGAAAGACAAGGAGCCGGCTGCCAGCCATAGCCGGACTCGCATTACCATCGAGCGCGACGCGGATGGCCGCCCTCGAGCTGTAGAGCACCAGGGAAACCTGCCTCCTCCCCCGCCTCGAAGAGAAAGACGCCTCACTCCACCGCCTGTCATCCATCCAACTCGTGGCGACCGACTCGGCCGCCGAGAAGGAGTCGGCGAGAATGACGCCCGCCACAGGATCGACCGCCTTGCTCGATCCTTGGCGTTAGAAGAAGAAGACGATGTCGGCCCGCCATGCTTTGGCCCCCGCATCCGCGACAAGCCCTTTCCCAAAGGGTTCTCGCTCCCCAGAGATACACCCAAGTACAACGGCTCAGTGAAGCCGGAAGATTGGCTCATCGACTACTCCACAGCCGTCAGCATCGCCAACGGCAATCGGCGCGTCGCCGTGAAGTACGTCCCTTTGATGCTGCAAGGCACGGCGCGCACATGGCTCAACAGCCTCAAGCCCTACAGCATCAACAGTTGGCTGGACTTCACCGAAGTTTTCGTCCGCAACTTCACCAGCACCTACAAGCGGCCTCCCAAGCCTCGCCAGCTCTCCCTCTGCGTCCAGGGGCCCAACAAGTCGACCCGCGACTACCTCACGCGATGGGCCGAGCTCCGCAACTCCTGTGAGGGAGTGCATGAGGTCCAGGCCATCGAGTATTTCACTGCCGGGTGCCGAGAGGGCACCCTCCTCAAGCACCGACTCCTCTGCGACGAGCCGGCTACCCTCGACGAACTACTGGTCATCGCCGACAAGTATGCCACCGCCGACTCCTCCATGAAGACCGAGCTCTGAGTGGACGCATCGGGGAAGGTAGTTGCTCCGGCTCCCAAGACGCCGACTGGCGACCCTAACCGGTGCTCCTACCAGAACGACCACAAGGGCAAGGGCCCCATGCCGACTTCCTCCAGTCGGCAGGTGGCCACAATTGAAGACGAGCAGCCCGAGGAGCGGCCTGCTCCCAAGAAGAAGGGTGGTCGTCCGCCCTGGCAGCCGTCCTTCTCCTACGAACAATCACTCGATGCTCCCTGCAAGTTCCACAGCGGCGCGAAGCCGTCCAACCATACAACACGGAAATGCCACTGGCTCACCCGCATCACCAAGGGCGAAGGGATGGTGTCGCCTCCGCCTCCCGGCCCGCCGCCTCCAGCTCCCCAGCAGCCGGCGGCCCGGCCGGCAGTCGGCGCCATCCAAGACGAGTTCCCCGAAGCGCACGACGCCTACGTCGTCTTCACAAGTCAAGTCGACGACAAGCACAGCCGACGCCGGCAGCACCAAGAAGTAAACGCAGTCACCTCTAGCACCGCCGAGTTCATGCACTGGTCGGAAAAGCCCATCAGCTGGAGCCAGGCTGACCACCCAGAGGTGATGCCTTCGCCTGGCTCCTATGCTATGGTCTTGGACGTCACCCTTGCGACGGAGAGGCGAGCTGCCAGATTTTCCCGCGTCCTGATAGACGGCGGAAGCAGTATCAACATACTGTACCGCGATACCATGGACAAGCTGAACATCAAAGCAAAGCAGCTCATGCCGAGCCGCACCGTCTTCCATGGTATCGTACCCGGCCTATCTTGCTCTCCAATCGGCAAGATCAAAATGGATGTTCTCTTCGGAGACAAAGATCACTTTCGCCGGGAAGCAATATGGTTCGAGGTGGTGGATCTGGAGAGCCCCTATCATGCACTACTTGGCCGACCTGCGTTGGCCAAGTTCATGGCTGTGCCCCACTATGCCTACCTAAAGATGAAGATGCCGAGCTCGAAGGGGATCATCACGGTAGCCGGCGACTACAAGAAATCCATCGAGTGTGCCATGGCCAGCAGCCGGCTGGCCGAGTCCCTCGTGGTGGCCGAAGAGAAGAAGATGTTGGGGCGGGTAGTGGCCATGGCCAGCAAGCAGCCGGCCTTGTCCCCCAACCCCAAGGACTGTGATGCACAGGGCTCCTTCCAGCCTGCCAAAGAGACGAAGAAGATACCTCTAGACCCGGAGCACCCGGAGAGGTTCGCCGTGATTGGGGCGAACTTGGATAGTAAATAGGAAGGCGAGCTCGCCGACTTCCTCCGTGAGAATCAAGACATCTTTGCATGGTCCCCAAAGGACATGCCGGGTGTCCCGAAGGATTTCGCCGAGCACAAATTACATGTCCGAGCTGATGCGAAGCCAGTCAAGCAACCCCTCCGCCGACTATCAGAAGAGAAGCGAAGAATCATGGGAGAAGAGATAGCCCGGCTCCTTGCAGCCGGCTTCATCATGGAAGTGTTCTTTCCAGAATGGCTTGCCAATCCAGTTCTAGTTTTGAAGAAGAATAACAAGTGGCGCATGTGCATAGACTACACAAGTTTGAACAAGGCCTGCCCAAAGGATCCGTTTGCTTTGCCACGGATTGACCAAGTGATAGACTCCACAGCCGGATGCGAGCTGTTAAGTTTTTTGGATGCATGCTCAGGGTATCATCAGATCATGTTGGACCCGGCTGACCGCCTGAAGACTGCCTTCATCACACCCTTTGGAGCTTTCTGCTACCTGACAATGACATTCGGCTTGAGAAACGCCGGTGCCACTTTTCAGCGTTGCATGCAGAAATGTCTCTTGAAACAACTCGGTAGAAATGCCCACGTCTACGTAGACGACATTATGGTGAAGACAGAGAAGCGCGGTACCTTGCTGGAAGACCTGAAGGAAACATTTGCCAACTTGCGCCGATTCCAGATCAAGCTCAACCCCGAGAAGTGCGTGTTCGGAGTGCCAGCCGGCCAGCTGCTAGGCTTCCTGGTCTCCGAACGCGGCATTGAGTGCAACCCTGTCAAGATCAAAGCCATCGAGAGGATGGAGATTCCCACCAAGCTGCGAGATGTGCAGAAGTTCACTGGCTGCTTAGCCTCCCTGAACCGTTTTATCAGCCGACTAGGAGAGAAGGCTCTCCCCCTGTACCGACTCATGAAGAAGTCCACTCACTTTGAGTGGAATGATCAAGCCGACCAAGCCTTCCATGAGTTGAAGAAAATGTTGACCACTCCGCCTGTCCTGGCTGCGCCGACTGAGAAGGAGCCCATGCTCCTCTACATCGCCGCGACAAGCCGAGTCGTCAGCACTATTGTTGTGGTCCAGCGCCCGGAGGAAGGCCGAGCCCAGCTGGTCCAGAGGCCGGTCTACTATCTCAGCGAAGTACTGTTCAGCTCAAAGCAAAATTACCCGCACTACCAGAAGATGTGCTATGGGGTGTACTTCGCTGCCAAGAAATTGAAGCCCTACTTCCAAGAGCACCCCATCACGGTCGTGTGCACTGCCCCACTCGCCGAGATCATAGGCAGCCGGGATGCATCCGGCCGGGTGGCCAAATGGGCCATTGCCTTGGCGCCCTACACGATTTTCTATCAACCCCGCACCGCCATCAAGTCGCAAGCATTGGCCGACTTCCTCGTCGACTGGG
This sequence comes from Triticum aestivum, assembly GCF_018294505.1. Lineage (NCBI taxonomy): Eukaryota > Viridiplantae > Streptophyta > Magnoliopsida > Poales > Poaceae > Triticum > Triticum aestivum. The sequence continues at coordinate 243,664,706 of NC_057814.1, forward strand.
CCGAGACCCAGTACTTACCGCCGGCTCCCGACTCCACCCATTGGCGGATGCACTTTGACGGGTCCAAGATGGGCACCGGCTTGGGAGCCGGCATCGTCCTCACCTCTCCCAAAGGCGACAAGCTCAAGTACACGCTGCAGATCCACTTTGCCGCCTCCAACAACGTGGCCGAGTACGAGGCGCTCGTACATGGGCTCCAGCTAGCCAAAGAACTCGGCATACGCCGGATCCTGTGCTACGGCGACTCAGACTTGGTGGTCCAGCAATCATCTGGTGACTGGGACGCCAAGGACGCAAACATGGCAAGCTACCGTTTCCTCGTCCAGCAGATGAGCGGATACTTCGAAGGGTGCGAGTTCCTTCATGTGCCAAGGACCGACAACGACCAAGCAGATGCCCTAGCACGGATCGGCTCCACCCGACAAGCCATACCGACTGGCGTCTCCCTCCAGCGCCTCCTCAAGCCGTCCATCAAGCCGTCTCCAGAGTCGGATTCCATCTTCGTACCGCCTGCGCCAGAAACAGCCGGATCCGGCTCAAGAAATCCCGCAGGCGGCACGGGGACTTCGACGACTGCCCCGGGGACTGACGTAGTCGCACCCGGCCCAGGGACTTCAGAACCTGGCCCGGGGACTGCAACGACACAAGAAGCGGTGGTCGACTCCAATGCAACACCCAACCCACCCACCCGAGTCATGGTGGCCACATTAACAGCAGAAGAAGTCACAGCTCCCTCATGGGCCCAGCCCATCCTCAAGTTCCTAGTCAGCAGAGAGCTGCCGGCTGATGAGATCGCAGCAAGACTAGTGCAACGACGAGCCGCAGCATACACAATAATCAACAGGGAGCTTGTGAAGCGCAGCGTCACTGGAGTCTTCCAGCGTTGCGTCGAGCCAGAAAAAGGAGTGGCAATCCTCAAAGACATCCACCAAGGCGAATGCGGCCATCACACCGCCTCAAGATCCCTCATGGCCAAGGCTTCCCGCCATGGGTTCTTCTGGCCGACTGCCTTGGAGGATGCTAAAGAAATAGTCAAGAGCTGCAGAGGATGTCAAGTCTTCAGTTCCAAACAACACCTGCCGGCTTCTGCCCTCAAGACCATTCCCCTCACCTGGCCTTTTGCGGTCTGGGGACTGGACATGGTGGGCCCTTTCAAGACAGCCCGCGGTGGCTTGACACATCTACTCGTTGCTGTGGACAAGTTCACAAAGTGGATTGAAGCCAAGCCAATTAAGAAGCTGAACGGGCCGACTGCCGTGACATTCATCACCGACATCACTACTCGGTACGGCGTGCCGCACAGCATCATCACCGACAACGGCACGAACTTCGCCAAAGGCACACTGGCACGTTTCTGCGCGACACAGGGCATCCGACTGGACTTAGCGTCCGTTGCCCACCCGCAGTCAAACGGCCAGGTCGAGCGAGCAAATGGACTTATCCTCTCCGGCATCAAGCCCCGACTGGTTGTACCACTGGAGCGATCGGCCGGCTGCTGGCTCGAAGAGCTGCCGGCTGTCCTCTGGAGTCTGCGCACTACACCCAACAAGTCAACCGGCTTCACTCCATTCTTCCTTGTGTACGGTGCCGAGGCTGTCATCCCAACAGACATCGAGTTCGACTCGCCTCGGATCACCATGTACACGGAGGAGGAAGCCAAAGAAGCAAGAGAAGACGGCGTCGACCTACTGGAAGAAGGCCGGCTGTTAGCCCTCAGCCGGTCTGCCATCTACCAGCAAGGCCTGCGCCGCTACTACAACCGCAAGGTCAAGCCAAGATCCTTCCAAGAGGGCGACCTTGTGCTCCGGCTGATCCAGCGAACAGCCGGCCAGCACAAGCTCTCGGCCCCTTGGGAAGGTCCCTTCGTCGTCAGCAAGGCACTCGGCAACGACTCCTACTACTTGATCGACGCGCAAAAGCCAAGAGCACGCAAGAGAGATGACTCCGGCAAGGAGTCGGAGCGACCATGGAACGCAAACCTCCTAAGACGATTTTACAGCTGAAAAGCAGTATGTATCACGCTACCCCTTTTGTATTAAGTTACAAACCAACAGGCCCCCCGAACAGTACTCGGGGACTGCCTTTTATTTATCTATGAATGACGAGTGTCATATCCATGAATGTATTATTACATTTTGAATTCTTGTCCGGCACCGGGTCCGACTAGTCGGCCCGGGGACTGGCCGCCTTGAGCTATATCGAAAGTCCTTCCTAAAGTCAGCAAAGTAGTGCGCCGGCTCCCGAGTCCTCCCTTGTTGAAAGTCGCAGCTCAAAGAACTGACTGTCCGACTAGCAAGAGGAAAGACAGAAAGGACGCCCACACGAAAAACGGCTAAGGAACAACTACCCTATATAGCAAAGAGACGGCCTCCATATATGCCTGCCGGCTGTCAAAGCAGCCGGCTGGCCGGCTTCCTAAAAAACTTAGCTTAAGTCCGGCAGAGCTAAAAGTACTTCCCCCTCCCCAATCGGCCAGGCACCCCCCGGCTACAGATTGCAGAGCAACTGTTTGACTGGGGAGGCGGCAACCAAGGGAGGGCGGCAAAGGAAAAAAGCAGAAGGACAAAAAGCGAAAGTGCAAGGAAAGACCGATTGCATAACTTATATACATAAAGCCGCCCACAGGCCGGCAACAGACTTAAGTTTGAATACACCTAGTGGGTGGAATTGTGCAGACTTAACCAAACATTGTTCAAAAGTAACAAGACAGGAAAATAAAAGAAAGAAGACTAAGGCGTGACACGAGGGCCGAGCTGGTCGGGGAAGGCTGAAGGAGTGGCTGCCTAGCTGGTCCCGGCTTGACCACCTCCGGCGGCAGGAGACGCACTCGCACGCGACGTAGTGCTGGAGGCGCGGTCAGGCTGGCCGGCTACTCCACCAGCCGGCTCGGCGTCTTCACCCTCCTCCTCCTCCTCTTCGCCCTCGTCGCTGGAGTCGATCTCCTCCGCCGAGTCCTCGCCGTACGCCGGGTCCAGCCCGAACCAATCTTCCGGCTGGGCGACTCCATTGTCGTCCACCTCGAGGGCGAAGACGTTGGTGTCGGTGTAGTCGGCGATCGCTGAAGCCCGCCGAATGATGGCCGGCCGCGCCGGCTCCACCTCCGTGTCGGCTTGTTGCCTCCAAGTAGCCAGCTGGTCCAGGTTCAGGCCGGGATACCAGGCCTTGACGAACTCCAGCGCCCGCCTGGCACCATAGCGAGCCGCTGACGCCTTCCAAGCCTCGAAACGACCGACTGCTACCTCCAGCCAGTCGGCGGTCCGACTGGGGGTGTGAGGGACCACTTGACCGGGCCAGAGGGCGGCCAAGACCTGCGACCCGGCACGCTGAAGCCGGCGGAGCAGCCTGTGAGCCGGCTGGATGCGAGCCTGGATCGCCAGGAGCTGCTCCTCCAGCGAGCGGCCGGCGGTTGGCGAGATCTCGAAGCCGGCTTGCCTCTTCGCCTGGCGACGGGCTTCGATGGCCTGGTTGGCGGCAGTTGAATAGCCAGGGAAGTACTCTCCGCAAAGAAGAAAAGAAAAGAAGAGCACCAAAATCAGAAAAACAAGCCGAAGTGGCAGATGGCAAGAAAGGGTGAAGGGGTAGACGACTTACCGTCAACCAGGTCCTCAATCTGGCCATAGCCGGAGACCAGAGTCTGCCTGGCCTCTGCCCAGCCGGCCGCCTCCGTCTCGAACTCGGCCTGGAGGGTGGCTTCGCGATCCTCCGCAGCCTTCAGCTCAGCCTTGTGGCCTTCCTCCTGGTCGGCCAGCTTCTTGACCAGGCGGTCGCGCTCCTGCATCAAGGCGGCGAGCTCTGCGTCCTTGGCACGAAGAGCAGTCTGGGATTCCCCCAGCTGTGCCCTCAGACTGGCGTTGGCCGCTGCAGAGATAGAAGAAGAAGAACAATAAGGAATGATCAAGGAAGATCCGAGCCGACTGCTCAGCAGTCGGCCCGAATCTCGGGGACTACACCCAGCGGGTGCGCTGACGCGCCCCCACATGAGATAAAGATCAAGTCACATACCTCGGCTTTCAGTGAGATCGGCGGTCTTCTGAGTCAGCTCCCGAGCCTGGGAGTTGAAGGCGGCCGCTCGGAGGTTGTGGTAGTCCTGCAAGACGGACAGAAGACCGACGTGAGAACAAAAGCAGCAAAAACAAAATCTCCAAGAAGTTCCAAGCCGCCTGCTCAGCAGCCGACTCGGAACTCGAGGACTACACCCAGTGGGTGCGCTGACGCGCCCCCACGAGAGAAATCAAGATCAAGAAAGAACAACATGAGAATACTAACCCGGATGGCTGCCCGCGTGGCGAGGAATTCGTCGGTGAACTGCCTCAGCGCCGCGGCTTGGCTTTGCAGCCGGGTCCGGACGTCTTGTGCAGCGACGTTCACCACGGCTGTCCCTCCGCCCAGCGTCCACCCCGAGGTAGCGCTGGCCGCCTCCGCGTCTCGGGCCGACGAGCTGGAGCCCACGGCCGGCTGTGGCTCCGACGCAGCCTTCTGCGGTTCAGACGCGGCCTTCCCTGCACGCCGGCTTGGCGGAACCCGGACCGCCACCTCAGCCCCCGCGGCCGGCTCGCCCTCCGCCGACTGTGCGGGCGCAGGCTCAGGCTGGCGGCCTTGGGTCGCCCTAGTCGGAGGAGTCGGCCCCGGCGCCTCCCCCAAGATGACGACGTCGTCGCCGCTTCCTCCCAGCCCCGGCTGGGAACCGCTGGCTCCCCCTGGCGAGGGATCCACGTCCCCGGGCGCCATGGTGCGCAGGGGGGTGACCATCAAAGCCTCCCCTGCCGCCGCTTCGGCCTCGACCTCTGCCTGGGCCTTGGCTGCGGCCTCGGCGAGCGCCTTCGCCGCCTCCTCCTCCCGAGCTGCCTGGGCGGCCGCTGCCCTCCGTGCCTCCGCCTCCCGCGCTTCCTGCTCCTCCCGCACCTCCCGCGCGTTCCTTTCCGTCGCCTCCAGGAGGGCGGCGCGGGGATCTACGCGGCGGGTGGTGCTCCCAGAGCCCCCTGGCGACTCGACGACGGAGCCGGCAGCCGCCCGCTCAAGTGACAGCGGAGCTCTGACCATTGAAAAAGAAGACGAAGATTCAAGAACCACCAAAGGAAAGAAAGAAGGACAGTACATAGAAATAAAGAACTTACGCCGACACAGTCTGCGGCTCCTTCACCACTTTGCGGAAGCGAGCCGCCTTCGCGGCCGCCTCTTCCCGCCTGGTGGCCGCCGCCCCACCCCTGGGCTTCTGTCCGGCTACCGAACATGCCCTGGGTGGCGCGACGTTTCTGACCTCTACCCCGAGCAGGCTGCGCGCCGGAGGAGCCCGCGCCGCGTCCGGATGCCGGCTGGCGATGCGGGACGGCTTCGGCTTCGTCCTCGTCCTGCCAGTCGTCGAAGGTAGCGGTGAACCCGGAGCCGCCTGCTTCGCCGCCGGCTTGGCCGCCGGCTGGCTCGGCGGCATCCTCCATATGGACCGCCCCCAGGTCGGGGTCCTCCTGGTCGTGTTCGGTCCGGTCGGGGACGAAGCGGCGCTCCACGTCTGCCCCGCCGGCCGGCCGGAGCAGAGGACTCTGTCAAAAGAGCAAGCCGACTGAGTTAGTGTCGGCCCAGAGGAACTCGGCGACAAAGCTGAGAGAGAGAGAGAAAAAGAGACAAGGGGAGCGTACCATAGGCGGAGGATTGGCACGGCTGTATGGCTCCTTGCCGAATTGCCAGTCTTCGGAAAGTTGGCAGTTGGCGAGGTAATTCACCATGTCGGCGGCGGCGGGCTGCGGCATCTCCTTGGTGCACATCCGGCTCGGATCGAGCTGGCCGCTCATCTGACAGATCAGATGAGGCCGGCTCTGGAGCGGAAGGACCCGGCGCGTGACGAACGCGGCCAGGAGGTCGGGCCCCGTCAGGCCCTCCGACTGGACCATCACCCGCAGGCGGGTGATGGCGGCGTTTCCTCCCTGCGACAGCGTCACGGCCCGGAAGGACCACTGGGGCAGCCTGCCCGCCGGTGGGCCGGCCACGTAGGCCGGCAGGTTGAGGTAGTCGCCCCGGGGAGCGATGCTCAGCACGTAGAAGTATGACTTCTGCCACTTCTTCACCGATTGGATCAGGGTGATGATGGGGAAGGGGTTGTCGGCGCCTGATCTCCGCGACGTGATGAAGGCGCCGGTCTGAGCCGGCACGCCCCGCACGCGCGTGCCCAGCTTCGACTGGAAGAACTCCCCCCAGAGCTCGAGGGTGGGGAGGACGCCAAGATAGCCCTCGCACAGGGTGACGAAGGCCGACAGCAGCACCACCGCGTTGGGGGTGAGGTGGTGCGGCTGGAGCTGATAGAATTCCAGCCAGGAGCGGAAGAAGGCGCTCACTGGCAGGCCGAAGCCGCGCAGGAAGTGCGAGCGGAAGACCACCCGCTCGCCCTCCCGCGGCGCCGGCCTGACTTCCTTCTCCGGCGCGAGGCGGTCCTCCACTTTGTCCGCGCTGGGCAGACGCCGGGTGTCGCGGAGGAAGTCGATGTGGTCGTTATGGACGATGGAGCCATCCCAATCCCCGCCAAGCTGCTCTACGTGGGGAGGCATAGCGGAAGCTAGCACGGCGGCGGAGGAGCGTGCGGAGGAAGAGCGCGGCGGCGAGGCGCTGTCGCGAGAACGAGCAAGGCAAGAAGACGGTGGAAGTAGGAGGAGCGTGCGAGGGCCTGCCGCCCTCCACCTCCCCCTACTTATAGCCTCACGCGGCCGAAGAGGCCGGACGTGGGGGGGAGACATGGGATTAACTGCGCCCACTCCCCCCACGTCTCGCGTTTATTACGCATAAGTGCGAGCCGAAACTGCCGCACGGAACGTGCGGGCGGTTTCGGGATACAAAGGATCCGCGCCTGGGCCGGGGCGCGGACGTGGCGGGCCCCCTCTCTGCGGCGATGTCCCGTCACGCGCGTGGGCTGGCAGGCTTTCCGGCCACGTGGCACG